>NC_052168.1:18324782-18546467 GCF_902713615.1 Scyliorhinus canicula
GAGGTTTGATGTCAAGACATGAACGGCCGCATCCGGAGGGCTCTGTTTAATTGTCTCTCCTTAACAGATTGAACCATACAGAGATGCACTGTTCCTTCCTGCCAGTGTTGGATTTGGGAATGAACTGCCCAAAAAGGGAGGTGGAAACAGATTCCAATAAACTTTCAGAAAAGGGAAATTTGATGAATTCTTGAAAAGGGATAAGTGCGGCTGATTAGCTCATTCAAAGAACCCCCCGCCTGGGCTGAATGGCCTCCTCCTTGCCTACCACATGACTGTCAATGTTGCGTTCGTCGCTGCGTATGCAGTTCCCCTTCTTTCAGGGAATGGCTAATGAGGGCTGTACAGTGGTTGGCACCTGCCTCACTGCGCTAAGGTCCGATTCTGACCTTAGGGTGACTGTGTGGAGTTTGCACGTTCTCCCCCTGTCTTTGTGGTTTTCCTCCCACAGTCCAAAGATGTGACGGTTAGGTAGATTGGCAGTGCTAAATTGCTTCTTGTCGTGTCCAAAGGGTCACGTAGGGAGAAGGTGGGGAAGTGGGTGGGGTGCTCCTTTTTTGAGTGTTAGTGTAGACTCGATGAGGCGAATGGCCTTCTTCTGCATTATAGGGACACCGTGATTCTTACACGGCATATCGCTTGTCCTCTAAATACACTCAACTGGAAGACTTTGGGGTGAGAGCTTGTTGTGGGGTGAGAGCTTCTTGAAGGATAGTAGCTATGAAAAAGTGTCTTTGAATAAAGCAGCTTGAGCCTAAAAAAAAGACTAGATTGATTCTTCCATCATAGCCCCTGGTTGTAAGTAACAATCTCTATATCAGCATTCAACTGCTTTTCCGGTTGTATGTCTTTTTTGGCTTTTTATCTCTTCCTCTCTATCTCATGTGATGGGAAATGTTGCTCTTGTCTTGACTTTAGCATACCACTAAACACCCGGGGTAACTGTGGTTTTCAGCAAAGCCAAGTGTTAAAGATTTTCAGATGTTCATTAGACATCCTGGAGCTCTCTCTCTTGCTCTCTCGTTAAATGTGGACTGCGCGCCCCTAGTGATAGGTTGGACTAATGGGCAGAGGAAACCCCTCGCAGTGTAAATCAGACTGGGACTTGTGTCAACAGTATGTTGATTCCCTGGGCCAAGGAAAACCAGTTTCTAATTAAAAAAAAAAGTAAATCTCTTTCGCGTAGCAGCATGCCTTGTAAAGTAGGGAAACTAATTCCACTTGGGAAGGAATAGTTGGCAACAGAATTTAATTTGGCCCTTTCTTTAATTTAATGTTGTCCTATTCGGCATCAAGGAGACACAGTGGTTAGCACTGTTGCATCACAGTGCCAGGGACCCGGGTTCAATTCCGGCCTCAGAGTGAGTGTCTGTGTGGAGTTTGCACGTTCTCCCCGTGTCTGCGTGGGTTTCCTCCGGGTGCTCTGGTTTCCTCCCGGTAGTCCCGAAATGTGTGCTTGTTAGGTGAATTGAACGTTCTGAATTTTCCCTCAGTGTACCCGAACAGGCGCCGGAGTGTGGTGACTAGGGGCTTTCCACAGTAACTTCACTGCAGTGTTAATGTCAGCCTACTTGTGGCAAAAGTAAAGATTATTATTATTACTGGGTCCCTGACGCTGTGAGGCAGCAATGCTGACAACACTGTCACCGTATCACCCCAGGGCTAAGTGTGTTCAGGAGCAGAAAGTGATGCCGCCAACAATGGATACTTCAGCTGTGACTTTGAAACCGGCGAGGGTGACCCAGGCAGGGGAGGAGGCCTCTCATCCTGAATCCCATTTTTAAAAAGTGAACTCCTAGACAACTCTGCTGCTATTGTCCCGGCATTCACTGTATTCCACATCGCCCTGTGCTCGGTAACTCTTGACCTGGCAAAGTTTAATTATTAAATCCCTCCATGCTCTTTGGGATCTCTTGTGCCCTTGTTTTGCCCTGGTTCTTGAGCATTTTCTGATTTTTAATCACACCGCTCTTGGTGGCTGAGCCTTCAGCTGCTTCAGTCCCAAGCTCTGGAATTCACCACCTCTTGACTTCAGCCTCTGCCTTAAGGTAGAAACGTTCACAGTAATAATCTTTTACTGCATGAAATTCCTGCCAAAATCCCCTAGTGGCCACACTCTGGGGCCTGGTTCGGGTACACTGGGAGAGAATTCAGGACTTTTGTGGGAGGAAACGGGGGCGAACATGCAGACTCCGCACAGACAGTGACCCAAGCCGGGAATCGAACCTGGGACCCTGCCGCTGTGAAACATATTGCAAACCACTGTGCTAGAGTGCCACCCAGCACACGGATAAGCCTTTCTCATAGCTTGTGGAGATATGCTGGCGTTGGTGCAAAAATGAGTTTGGAACACTTATTCGGAATAAGAATATTCTCCATTTCCACTATACTTTGCGAAAGGTTGTATAATCGTTTTTTTTTATGAAGTGTACCCTTGCTCTCGATGATGCACAGAAAGACTAGGGGCTGGGGGATTTGCTGTGATGTCAGAATGGTTGAATGATGTCAGTTATTTCACCAGGTAACTCATCGTTGTAAACATTTCCTTTGGATCCTATTTCTTTTTGAGCTGGGGCATCCTATTTGTGTCATGGTTGCGTGTGAGTAACACACCCACCCCTCTGTTTTTCTTTAAATTTGGCATGTGTTACTTCACTTTGCCCTGAATAGGGTTGCTGGTATTCAAGTACAGGATGTCTTTCCGCAATAATGCATGGCCTTGGAGAGGCCAGGCCTGGAATATTGTAGGCACTTTTGGTCTCCTTTGCTGAGGAAGGACGATCTCGCTACGGAGCGAGTGCAGCGAAGGTTTATCGGACTGATTCCTGGGATGGCAGGATTGAGACTGTCGCCCGAGGCCGGTATTTAACCCGGGTCCATGGAGCTGCAAGGTACCAGTGCTAACCACTGTGTCGCCGTGCTGCCAAGTATTCATTGGAGTTCAAAAGATTGGGATGGGGGGGGGGGGGGGGGAAGAATCTCCACCTATAAAATTTGAGTATGACTGGACGGTGTAGATGCATGAAAGATATTTCTGGGGCAGCAGGGTAGCATGGTGGTTAGCATAAATGCTTCACAGCTCCAGGGTCCCAGGTTCGATTCCCGGCTGGGTCACTGTCTGTGTGGAGTCTGCACGTCCTCCCCCTGTGTGCGTGGGTTTCCTCCGGGTGCTCCGGTTTCCTCCCACAGTCCAAAGATGTGCGGGTTAGGTGGATTGGCCCTGCTAAATTGCCCATAGTGTCCTAATAAATGTAAGGTTAAGGGGGGGGTTGTTGGATTACGGGTATAGGGTGGATACGTGGGTTTGAGTAGGGTGATCGTGGCTCGGCACAACATTGAGGGCCGAAGGGCCTGTTCTGTGCTGTACTGTTCTATGTTCTATGATGGTGGTGGGAGTCCAGTCTGAGGACTTTAGGACTGAGATGAGGAGAAAATGCCTTCACTCGGAGTGGTGGGCCTGTGTCACAGAAGGCAGTTGAGGCCAAAACATTGTACGCTTTCAAGAAGCAGTTGGATGTCGCTTTTGGGGCTAAACGGATCAAAGAATTTTCGGGGGTGGGGGGGGGGGAAGCAGGAACAGGTTACTGAGTTGGATGATCCGTCATGATTTTAATGAATGGCTGAGCAGGATCGAAGGGCCGAATGGTATCCTATCTTTCCGTAAAAGAGGCACGAGAGATCTTTCAAATCTCTGCCAAAATTGCGCCGGGTTCAGTTGTAACACTTTTTGATATGGTAGAGACCTCGGAGACCAGCTGGTGCATCTGACCCAATGGAATATTGGGATTCTGCAGTCAGCTTGCTCACCTTGAGGGTGATGGAGCAGAGTCATCGTCCAGGGTTCCAGCTCTTAGACCAATACTCGGTGATTCCCTAATGTGGGTTTGTGTACAGAGAGCCTAACTGGGGACGTTCCCCATTGGTATGACGTTGACTGTCAAAGTCGGCTGCAGAATTGGTTGACGCTGGAGCGAATTCTAATCCACGGTCAAGTGTGTTTTGACCGCTTTTCATCAATGGTTTAATCAGACCTTGTGTTCGTTCTGTCCAAAGAAAGACTTTCATTTTAATAGCAACTCCGAACCTCCTAATAGACCTTACAATGAGATGTAATCCCTGTCCCTAATGTAGCAAACACGGCCGCCAGTCAGACATAGGTGTAATAATCGGCAGGTTATCTGTTTTTGTGATGTTGGTTATGGGATAAATACTGGCCAGGCCACTGGGGAGAGCTCCCCTGCTGTTCTTCAAAGCAGTGCCCATGGGATCATCTGTACATACATACACGCACACACCCAGGAGAGCAGGTGGGACCTTCTTTTAACATCTCATTTTGAGCGATGACTGTGTAGCACTCCCTCGGTCTTGGCACTCAAATGGCAGCCTGGATTGTTTTCAAAATTGAACTGAGCCTCCACTCCTCTCAGTCTCACCTGGCGTCTTACTGTAGCCAAGTATTAAATTAACTCTCTTTGTTTTCTGTTCCCCATAATAAATATCCTCCTAACTGTGGTTTGGCACCGTTTCCGCCTCTGTCACCGCTCCTTATCGCAGGCTTCGTTTATTTCCTGACCCATTAAGCAGTGGGTGACTCTCGCGACTTGTGTGACAACCCCTCCCTGTGCTCTTCTGAAGCTCCAAAAGGGTCCTTGACCGGCCAGTGACAACCCAATCCTCCTGCCTCCCTCCAGAATGGTGCCTGTCCTGTGCTCAAAGGTCACCTCCAGATTTGCATTCCTATCTCCCACACCCGCTTGCACGGTTCGTAGGCAACAATTCCAGAATTGTGAAGGGAGAAATCTGGGGCAGCAATCAAGGCCACGAATGGGGAGTAAAGCTGCAGGTAATGGCAGAAATGAGTAGCACAGTGGTTGGCACTATGACTTCACAGCACCCGGGTGCCAGGTTCGATTCCCGGCTTGGGCCACTGTCGGTGCGGAGTCTGCACGTTCTCCCGCGTCTGCAGTTGTGTTTCCTCCGGGTGCTCCCGTTTCCTCCCACAAGTCCCGAAAGACGTGCTTGTTAGGTAATTTGGACATTCTGAATTCCCTCTCGGTGTACCCGAACAGGCGCCGGAACGTGGGGGATTTTAACAGTAACCTCATTGCTGTGTTAATGTCAGCCTATTTGTTACAATAAAAATTATTAAAAATTAAATATTAGTAACTGCATTTCTCTGCCATTTGCCAGGGAAAGTGACATTTACGAGACATCAAGATAATATATCTGTTATGTTTGAGTTGGGGAGAGTTAATTGATGTGTCCTGGAAGGATGCAAACCCCTGGCCTGGGTAAATTGCATCTGCGCCTATTAAAAAAAGATGGAGATAAAGCAAATTGACTACTCGATATCTGATTGAAGGGAAGAGTAGCTAATGTGATCCCCATCTGTAAAATGGGAGGTGGGACCATGGCTCAGTCATAGTGGAATGTCGGGGAGAGGAAATTTAACGTTTACTCAAAAGGTTGTAACAAATAATTCAGCGAGAAACTTAATATATAATCCCATGGATTTCTAGAGAGCCAGCTTTTTTGAATTGTTTGAAGATTATTTTTTTCCTGATCCTTCCATGGGATCGGATCTGGGTGTTGCTGGATTTTTGTTGACTTCGAAGGTAGTAGTTGTGAGCTGCTGCCTCAAACTGGAGGTGTAGAACTTGCTTGCATGCTGAAACAGCCTTCTATTCCTTGCTTCTGCCAGCTGGAAGGACGAGGCCCCCCCCCGCCCCTCCCCCTGCAAGTTCCCCGCCCAAGTCACCGCCGTCCTGACTTGAAACTGTATTGCGGTTGTCAAAATCTTGAAATTCCCCCCCCCCCCCCCCCCCCAACAGCACTGCTGGTGCACCCATGCCGTGGGCACTGCAGCAGTTCAAGAAGGCAGCTCACCAGCATGGAGGTGGGATGGGGTGGAGGTTTGGGTAAGTGCAGGGTGGATGTAAGGTGGTTTGGGGGGGGGGGGGTGAGTGTGCAGCCTGGAGCATTCTTGTGTTTGCTCCGGCTGCCAAAAGCCAGGACTTGGGGACACCTCACAAAGCCTGCGATTGTTGACCGAGCTGGCAGCTCTGCAGGTAACGTGTTCACACAGGCCTCACCGTAGAACATTGAACAGTACAGCACAGTACAGGCCCTTCAGCCCACAATGTTGTGCCGACCATTTATCCTAATCTAAGATCAACCTAACCTCCACCCCCTTCGATTTACTGCTGTCCATGTGTCTGTCGCTTAAATGTCCCTAATGACCACTGACTCCACCACCTCTGCTGGCAGTACATTCCACACAACCCACCTAGTTTGCAGGTAGTTTGTTTTCCAGACTCTCTTCATATTGAATCTCTCTGTGATCTACAATAAAACTTACAACACCAGGTTAATGTCCAAGAGGTTGGTTTCAAAACGCTAGTTCTTCAGAGCCACTACTTCCTCGGGTGCGCTCCGGGAAAGCTAGTGATTTGAACAAACTGTTGCCTTTAACCTGGTGTTGTGAGACTTCTTACTGTGCTCACCCCAGTCCAACGCCGGCATCTCCACATCATGGCTACAATAAAACGTTCAATGCACCCAGACCAGTTCATCAGTCAGTGCGTGTTTTAGAGGAGGGTTGGCAGAGTGGAGTTGGGGAGGGTGTGTGTGTACAGGGGGTGGTGGGGGTCAAAGGAGCATGTGTGTGGGAGGTGGAAAAGATGTGCGGGCGGCGTGTACGCTTACGTGGGACTGAAGAGCGTGCCTGTTTGGTGTGGGGGGCAGCGGCGGAGAGCATGCTATACGGGGGAGGGAGGGAGACAGCTGTGAGTGCGGGGGATACGGTGAGGGTGCAGAGTGAGCACACGGAGGGTGGGGGTGGTGCAGCGGAACGACGTTAGAGCGCAGGGCAGGGGTGCAGCATGATGGCAGGTTGGTGCAGTGTGAGGGCACGGTGGATAGTTGCAGGCATCTACGCACGAGACGGGTGCAGCGTGAGCGTACGGCGGGGGTTGCAGTTTGTGTGCACGGTGGGGGCTGCGCATAAGGGGGGTGTGCAGATGTGCGTGTGAGCGCACAGCGGGATGTGCAGAGTGTGTGCAAATGGACCTACCGTGGGGGGGGGGCCGGTTTCCTCTCGAGATTCCTCCTCTCTAGTTTCAGAAATACAGCACTCACTGACTTTCTGGAGGGGAAGTGTGTGTGTCTCTCTCTCTCTATCTCTCTATCTGTCTCACTGTACCTCTCTCACTATCTCTCTCTCTCTCGCTCTGTACCTCTATCTCTGTCTCTCGCTCAGTCTGTCTCACTCGCTCAGTCTCTCCCATTATAAAGTTCTGGAAAAGTCCAGGGTTCACCCACTAACATTGCTTTAATCTCCCAAACTGTCTTTGATGTTCTGTGGACCACAGCTGTTTCCCTTGTTTCCGCAACATGCACCGTATTTCAGTCTCTAACTGAGCCAGTCTCTATGGTTTTGGTAGAGACTGAGTGGATTTATTGGTTGAGTTTCTAATAGAACATAGAACAGTACAGCAACAGAACAGGCCCTTCGCCCTCGATGTTGTGCCGAACAATGATCACCCCACTTAAACCCACGTAACCCGTATACCCATACCCAACAATCCCCCCATTACCTTACACTACGGGCAATTAGCATGGCCAATCCACCTAACCCGCACATCTTTGGACTGTGGGAGGAAAACCGGAGCACCCGGAGGAAACCCACGCACACACGGGGAGGACGTGCAGACTCACACAGACAGTGACCCAGCCGGGAATCGAACCTGGGACCCTGGAGCTGTGAAGCATTGATGCTAACAACCATGCTACCGTGAGGCCTTCACATGGAAGGTGTGGTCTGTTCACGCCATCTCGATAACTTGAATGTGGGTGCCATGAGCCTAGACGGTCCTTACTCGTGCTAAGGCAGTGAATAGGGGCCAAGGTCTCTTCAATCGATCTTTTAAGATCTACCCCCAAATTCGTTCCATAGCCAAAATTGAACGAGATCCCTCTGCTGTTAGTGGAGTGGTTGGAAAAGGAGTGCCACCCCCACTATTTTACTTCCAGAATCATCCTGCATTGTTTCCGAATCTACAAATTTCAGCCTGAATCCTTCTATTTTTTGTCCCTCCTGAGTGTCTCGGAAGAGTAAAGTTCATTTCGCTAAATTATTAGATTTTAAAGACTTTTATACTGTGTGGCGCCAGAAAAGGGGCAGCACAGTGGTTAGCACAGTTGGCTCCACGGCTCCAGGGTCCCAGGTTTCGATCCCCGCTGGGTCCACTGATTGTGCGGAGTCTACATGTTCTCCCCGTGTCTGCGTGGGTTCCTCCGGGTGCCTCCCGGTTTCCTCCCACAGTCCAAAGATGTGCAGGTTAGTGGATTGGCCATGCTAAATTGCCCTTAGTGTTGGGTGAGGTTACTGGGTTATGGGGATAGGGTGGAGGTGTGGGCTTAAGTAGGGTGCTCTTTCCAAGAGCTGGTGCAGACTCGATGGGCCAAATGCCTCCTTCTGCACCGTACATTCTATGGTATCAGAAGAGAGAGGTATCAGTTTTCTAGCGGGGAGTCACCTTGTGTGTGTCCTGTCCCTGAATTGCATCAACAGAAGTGCTTCGCTTCAAATTTTGGGTGGGCCTGTATAAATTTGAACATATCACCATTGGATTCCGTTCTAACATTAAGCTCCCCTCTAATTTCAGTGCCTTAAGCTGTAACTCTCTTTTGCTTCCTTCTCTCTCTAATTCAGTCTTCTTGTTTCCATCTCCATTTCTTTTTCTATTTCTAATTTCCTTTCATGCTCGGACTACAATCGATTTCTCTCCAGCTCAATATCCCCACCAGAAAACATCTTTGATGCTACACTACTTGTGTGCCTCTCCTGTTTTTCTTGCATCTCTTTCAGATTTAAACGCTAAGCGATTGCTTCTGTTATCTCTATCTTCCTAGCTTTAGCTGGTATGTCTATTTGCTAATTCAACTAATTGTCTTTTTGAATAACCAGAGACAAGTCGTCCACCTGAAGAAACCCTTAGCAGCTTCCAGAGCCATCCTGTTCTATTGCTACAAACCTGGTTGTCTCTTTTTAATTTATACTGCAATCCAAACTTCACCATCTACCATTTCAAAGATCCCAGAACTGAGCCCCCAAATTATGTTGCGACAACCTGGGCTTGCGTGCGATCAAGTCCAGCCCCACTTGATGTGGAGTTGCTACACAAGTGAAGTAACCAATAATTCTTAGAAGAATGCCCAAAACCTTTGGCCCTTGGCCCGCCCAATAATTACAGTCACCAGGTTGTAAGTTTAAACACAATTACTGTTTGTTTATCACAATAACGAATATGCGGCAAATACAACTGGTTAACTATGATCTTAATTCCTAATTCTCCACTTGCTCCCCTATATACACACAGAGAGGTGAAAATCATCAGTAGGGCAACACGGTGGCGCAGTGGCTAGCACTGCAGCCTCACGGCGCCGAGGTCCCAGGTTCGAATCCCGGCTTTGGCCACGGTCTGTGTGGAGTTTGCACATTATCCCCGTGTCCTGCGTGAGTTTTCGCCTCCCACTACCCAAAGATGTGCAGGGTGGGTGGATTGGCCACGCTAAATTGCCCCTTAATTGAAAAAATGAGTTGGGTACTCTAAATTTCTTTTTAAAAAAGAAAAACCATCTTTAATGATGAACTTAGAGCATGGATCAGTACTTGGACTAACTACGATGTGCAGGAGGGAAGGCTTCAGATATGTGGATCATTGGATACCTTCTGGCAAGGTGGGGCCTGCACATGAGGATGGATTGCACCTAAAATGGAGGAGCACCATATCTGGGTAGGAGGTTCGCTAGAGCTCTTCGGGAGGGTTAGACTAGTTTGGCAGGGGGATGGGAACCAGAGTTATGTATCAGAGGATAGGGTAGCTGTTGAACAGGCAGAAATAGTATTCAGCGAGTCTATAAAAGCAGGATAGACTGTTGATAGGGCAAAGTTGCACTCAGTGAAATGGGTTAAAGTGTGGTCTGTTTCAATGCAAGGAGTGTCAGGAATAAGGGAGATGAACTTAGAGCATGGATCAGTACTTGGAACTACAATGCTGTGGCCATTTCGGAGACATGGATTTCACAGTGGCAGGAATGGTTGTTAGATGCTCCGGGGTTAGATGTTTTAAGAAGATAGGGAGGGAGGTAAAAGAGGAGGGATGGTGGCACTGTTAATTCGGGGAGTGCGTCACAGCTGCAGAAAAGGAGGTAGTCGAGGAGGGTTTGTCTACTGAGTCCGTATGGGTGGAAGTCAGAAACAAGAAAGAGCAGTCACTTTATTGGGAGGTTTTCTATAGACCCCCCCAATAGCAGCAGAGAGATAGAGGAACAGATTGGGCGGGCAGATCTGGAAAAGTGCAGAAGTAACAGAATTGTTGTCATGGGCGACTTCAACTTCCCTAATATTGACTGGAACCTCCTTACTGCAAATAGTTTGGATGGAGCAGATTTTGTCAGGCGTGTACAGGAAGGATTCCTGACTCAATATGTAGCTGGCCAACTAGGGGGGAGGCCATATTGGATTTGGTACTTGGCAACAAACCAGACCAGGTGTCAGATGTCTCGGGGTGAGAGCATTTTGGTGACAGTGACCACAACTCCTTGACCTTTACCATAGTCAAGGAGAAGGAGAGGACATACAGTGTGGGAAGGTATTTAATTGGGGGGGGAGACGGGAAATTATACTGCTGTTAGACAGGAGCTGAGGAGCATAAAATGCGAATAATTGTTCTTGGGGAAAGGCACAACAGTAATGTGGGGATTGTTTAAGGAGCACTTGCTGCGAGTGATGAATAGTTTTGTCCCACTGAGACGAGGAAGGAATGGTAAGGTGAAGGAACCTTGGATGACAAGAATCAAAGAAGATACAGTGCAGAAGGAGGCCATTCGGCCCCATCGAGTCTGCACCGGCTCTTCGAAAGAGCACCCATACCAAGCCCACACCTCTTCCCTAACCCTATCCCATCCCATATTCCCACCCTACCCTATTCCCAAAACCCCATAACCTCACCCAACACTAAGGCCAATTTTGGACACTAAGGGCAATGTTATCATGGCCAATCCACCTAACCTGTACATCTTTGGACTGTGGGAGGAAACCGGAGTACCCGGAGAAACCCACACACAAAAGGGGAGAACTGCAGGACTCCGCACAGACAGTGACCCAAGCCGGGAATCGAACCTGGGACCCTGGAGCTGTGATGCTACCGTGCTGCCCGACAAGTGGAGCTTCTAGTCAAGAGGAAGAAGGAAGCTTACGTAAGGTTTAGGAAGCAAGGATCTGACTCTGCTCTAGAGGGTTACAAGGTAGCTGGGAAGGAACTCAAAAATGGACTGAGGAGAGCTAGAAGGGGGCATGAAAAAGCCCTGGCGGGAGGATTAGGGAAAACCCCAAGGCTTTCAACACTTGTGTAAGAAATAAGAATAAGAAAAAAAAACCTGGGGATTACAGACCAGTCAGTCTTACGCTGTGGTGACAAAATACTGGAAAGGATTCGGATATTGATTTATGAATATTTAGAAAAAACATAGTTTGATTAAAGATAGTCAGCATGGCTTTGTGAGGGGCAGGTCATGGCTCACAAGCCTCGTGAATTCTTGGGGGCAGCACAGGGTGCGCAGTGGGTTAACCACTGCGGCCTCACGCGCCGAGGTCCCAGGTTTGATTCCAGCTCTGGGTCACTGTCCGTGTGGAGTTTGCACATTCCATCCCCGTGTTTGCTTGGGTTTGCACCCCCACAATCCAAAGATTGTGTACGTTAGATGGAGTTGGCCACGCTAAAATTGCCCCTTAATTGGAAAAAAAATTAATTGGTACTCTAAAATAAAACAAACAATGAATTCTTTGAGGATGGTGACGAGACACATTGAAGGTCGGCAGTGTAAATGTGGTGGGATGATTTCAGCAAGGCATTTGGTAAGTTCCTCATGGTAGGTTCATTCTAAAGTTAGGGGGCATGGGATGGGCAGGGAAATTTGGCTGTCTGGATACAGAATTGGCTGGCGAAAGAAGACGGTGAGTGGTAGCGGATGGAAAGTATTCCGCCTGGAGGTCGGTGACCAGTGGTGTCCCGCAGGGATCTGTTCTGGGACCATCTGCTCTTTGTGGTTTTATAAATAACTTGGATGAGGAGTGGAATGGTGGTTAGTAAGTTTTGCTGGTGGCACTAAGGTTGGTGGAGTTTGTAGATAGTGTTGAGTTGTTGCAGGTTACAACAGGACATTGACAGGATGCAGAGCTGGGCTGAGAAGTGCAGATGGAGTTCACCTAGATAACATGTGAAGTGATTCATTTGGAAGGTTGAATTGTGAATGCTGAATACAGGGCTAAAGGCAGGATTCTTGGAAGTGTTGAGGAACAGAGGGATCTTGGGGTCCACGTACATTAGATCCTCCAAAGTTGCCACCCAGGTTGATAGGGTTGTTAAGAAGCAGATGATGTTTGCTTTCTTAACAGGGGGATTGAGATTAAGAGCTGCGAGGTTTTACTGCAGCTTTATAAAACCCTGGTCGACCACACTTGGAATATTGTGTCCAGTTCTGGTCGCCTCATTATAGGAAGGACGTGGATGCTTGGAGAGGGTGCAGAGGCGATTTACCAGGATGCTGCCTGGACTGGAGGCATGTCTTGTGAAGAAAGGTTGATGGAGCTAGGGTTTTTCTCACTGGAGGCGAAGAAGGCAGAGAGGTGACTTGATCGAGGTGTACAAGGTGATTAGAGGGCATGGATAGAGTGGATAGCCAGGACTTTTCCTCAGGGTGATAATGGCTGTCACGAGGAGACTAATTTTAAGGTGACTGGAGGAAGGTATAGGGGGAGATGTCAGGGGTAGGTTCTTTACACAGAGAGTGGTTGGTGTGTGGAAATGCACTGCCAGCAGAGGTGGTGGAGTCAGAGTCATTAGGACATTTAAGCGACTCTTGGACAGGCACATGGACAGCAGTAAATTGAAGGGGTGTAGGTTAGGTTGATCTTGGATTAAGATAAATGGTCGGAACAACATCGTGGGCCGAAGGGCCTGTACAGTACTGTGTCTCTGTTCTATCAGTAAAAGGGATGGTGGTTTTTAGCACCACTGTTTTCAGTTCGAGGTTTTTACTGCAGATTCATTCACGTGTCTGTAGTTTCAGGCATACAATGCTCTCAGCCTTGAGAGAAGGACAGAGAGAGCTGGTCCTTGTTTTGTTTCGCAACCTGTAATGGTTTCCCTGCAGATTCATTCGTTCGTGTTCTCTGCAACTTCAGAAATATAACACGCAGCCTTTCTGGAGCGAGTGAGATCCTTTTCTTTGTCTGTCTTGGACTCGACTGCTACTCGAGGGCTCTTGAGGACCATCCCACTGGGTTAGAACCCAATTGTCACCTGTAAATGGGCAGAGCACGACCTCGTGGCCAATTCATTTTGAACCGAGTACCACTCCATCTCTCTGGTGCCAGAAAATCTGCGGTCAGAATATTCTAGCAGAATATTCACACGCTGTGACTTCTGATTCATCATCCCTCTCTGGATACATGTCCATCAATCATCCATGGATCAAAAATGATAACGGCAAAAACAAAAAAAAGGGGGAGGAGGGAGCGAACAAGAAAGAACCCTTCCAACCCAAGTCGAGGAAGATAAGCAATTTGACAAATAAATTGCAACCAAGTTGTGGGGATTAAAGGATGTGGATAGAATGGAGAGCTTCAGTCAGCAATTTGACCGTGTTTGTGATCCATTCCGCAGAGACACCACCGGTACGCCAAGGTCAGAGTAGCTGTTAACGTGGGCAGGATGATAGGGCAGCACGGTGGCCTAGTGGTTAGCACAACTGCCTCACGGCGCTGAGGTCCCAGGTTCGATCCCGGCTCTGGGTCCTGTCCGTGTGGAGTTTGCACATTCTCCCGTGTCTGCTGGGTTTCGCCCCCACAACCCAAAAAATGTGCAGAGTAGGTGATTGGCCACGCTAAATTGCCCCTTAATTGGAAAAATAATTGGGTAACCTAAACTTTTTTTTAAAAATTAAAAAAAAAAAAAAAAAAAACGTGGGCAGGAATGGAGTGGCTTCGGGGCGCGTTGGAGGGTAGTTAATTAACAGGGGCGAGGGCAAAAAGGTGCAAATGGGGATTGGTCTGTGCAGAAGCTGTGGGAGCAAGGAGGTTGTGGGTGGAGAGTAATCGTTCTAAATACGAGTGGAGGAAGACAAAAGTGTTTGCCAGAGTCATATGGAGGCACAGTGGTGGGATTGGGTGCCGGGCGCCACTCACCTCTGCCAGTTTTGGGCAGTTGTGGCAGGAGGTGAAGCCAGGGCTGGTGGGGTTCGTTAAGGGGCAGTGGTGTCCACTTCCTCTCCGGGTTACTGGGCTCCGTTTGTCGCATCGGTCACTCTAATCCTGTTGCAAGTCCCACTCCAGGGTTCCAATGCAAAAATGCAGACTAAACACTCCCCTGCAGTACTGAGGGGTGCTGCACTGTTGGAGGTGCATGCTTTCGGCTGAGATAACAGATGCTCTATCTGCTAGGTTGTGGATATAAAAACGTCCATGGCTACAAGAGCAGGTCACTGGCTGCAAATCCTGGGGTGCATAGCGTGCCTCCTGACTCCCCAAAGCATGTCAACATCTACAAGGCACAAGTCGGGAGTGTGCTGGAATAGTCCACTCACCGGGATCAGTGCAGCAATACTCAAAGAAACTCGACGCCATCCAGGACAAAGCAGCCCCGCTTGATTGGCACCCAAACCAGCACCTCAAACATTCCCTCCCTCCACCGTTGATACAGTGTGGGTCATCTACAAGGTTCCCAAGGCAGCACCTTCCAAACCCACCATAGCGGCACAGTGGTTAGCACTGCTGCCTCACAGCGCCAGAGACCCAGGTTCCATTCCGGCCTCCAGGGACTGTTGTGTGGAGCTTGTACGTTCTCCCTGTGTCTGTGAGGATTTCCTCCGGGTGCTCCGGCTTCTTCCCACAGTCCAAAGATGTGTGGGTTAGGTGGATTGGTCATGATAAATTGACCCTTTTAATGTCCAGGGATGTGCAGGTTAGGTTGTGGGGCAACAAAGATAGGGCAGGATGGTCTCTTGTCAATGAGCAGAGTGCCCATTCAAAGGGTTGGTGTAGACTCGATGGGCTGAATGGCCTCCTTCTGCACTGTAGGGGTTCTATGATCTAGAAGGACGAGGCAGCAGATACCTGAGAACATCGCCAAGTTCCCCTCCAAGTCACTCACCATCCTGGCCTGAAACTATTTTGGTCAAAATCCTGGAACTCCTCCCTAGCAGCATTGTAGGTGTACCTACACCACATGGACTGTAGTGGTTCAAGAAGGCAGCTCACCACCACTTGCCTCGCCAGCAACACCCACATCCTGTCCCATGAAATAATTGTATCTTTTAAAGACTGGTTGTAAACAGAACAGATGAGCTGGCGTTTAAAGTTAGCTGGGAGCTTTGCGGCAGAGTAGATCAGCTGTCCGGACTGATTCAGCTCCGTCTCGGTGAACTGCCCTCTGGTGTTTGGAGTTGCTTGTGCAGAATGATCTGGGGGAGGGAGGAAATGATCCAGGAACCACTCGAACTGATGATGTTTCCCTATTTTCAGAGGGTACTAGCCTTAACTGCGTTAACATAGTTCCTGTCGCTTCCTCGAGCTTTGTGCAAATCCAGGGGGTAGAGCGAAGGCTGCCAGGCCTGATTGAGCCACCCAGAACGCTTGGGAGAGAAGATGGGTTAAAGCACGAGCTGGTGATGAGGTGATACCTAATCTGCAGACTGCAATGGGCTGTCTGGATGTGTTTGCAATGGGCTAGGTGTGTTCTGCAGATTAGGCAGTGTTTGGGTGAATCAGGCAAGGTGCAATGTTCACACTTCAATGAGGATTCCATCACCGGGGGAAGATGGGCGGGAGTTAAAATAAATTAACTTCCCGTAAATATTTCGACGGCGTGTTTCTGGATATTCTGCGGCTGTCTCCTCAGCAGTGGCTCTCATCCAATTCCTTGTGAGCAAGAGTGGGTAGCTTGATAATATGTCACCCACTTTAACAAGTGAGCCATTGAGCTACGCACTGCTCGTTTGCCTGCCCATCCTGTCTCTGCCGACTGACCTGTCTTGGGAGGGGTGAATTGCTCTTGGGCACACTGTGCCCTTGTTTGGAGTTGACTTTCCTCGGGCTGCCTGTTCTCGCTGACTGAATCGGAGCAGGAGTGAAGGGTGTAACGCGAGGCTGGTGAGACCCAGAATGTGAAAGCCAGCAGTGTGCACGTACGCAGCATTGAGCCAACAACTTCCTCAAGACTCAATGAACAATAGCTGGAATCTTTGCTGCTGGCGATGAAAGCTTTTGTTTTGTTTAGTTGGTTTTTTTGTTTTGTTTTCTGTCTGGGATTTGTTGCAGCCTGATGTGCAGGCCGATTGTTCCCCATTCATTGGCTGCTGCCTTTCTGGGATTCTGTGTTGTCTCTCTTCAAAACCCCCAAGAGCTGTATCACGGGGTTGGGTTCTGACGGAGAAAGGCAGACACTGAGAAAGATCCATCCAGCCCGCGACCCTCCGCGTCCCTATTATGTATTTTCTTTTCCTTTTCTTCCCATGTACTTAATGATCTGTTGAGCTGCCCGCAGAAAAATACTTTTCACTGTCCCTCGGTACACGTGACAATAAACAAATCCAGTCCACCAATCACCTCGTGCCCCCTCCTCCCAGCCATTCGAACACTTGCAATTCCTGGCCAGTTCCCTCGGACGTTGTGCGTTCCTCGAGGCTCCAGGACTAGCCAAGCGTTTTTAATGAAGTCCCCAAGACCACATCCCAACGTTTCTTAGGATACCATTTGGTTTTCTAAAACTGGGAGGAAAGGATACTTCGCTTCAGGAAGGATTCCACTGACTAATAGGTATTTTTTTATATTTAACTTTATTACTAACGCAGGATTAAACACATTGGGCGCGATTCTCCAAAATGGAGACTCCGTGTTTGCGCCGTCGTGTAGGCCCCCGCGTTTCACGATGGCGTGAAACGGGAGCGGGGACTACCGAATCTGGCCCCCATAGGGGCCAGCACGGCGCTGGAGCGGTTCACGCCGCTCCAGCCTCCCTGCCCGGCGCCAAATGGGCACCGTGCCAACCCGCGCATGCGCAGTTGGGCCGCGCCAACCCACACATGCGCGGGGGACTTCTTCAGCGCGCCGGCCCCGATGCAACATGGCGTGGGGGTTCGGGGGCCGGCCACGCAGCAAAGTAGGCGTGGGGGGGGTGGGGTGGGGAAAGAGGCCCCCCCCCCCCAGACCCTTCGTGCAGAGTTCCCGCCGGCAGCGACCAGGTATGAACGGCCACGGGCGGACTCTGCCGTTTCTGTTCGGGCCAGAGAATTGGCGGCCCGACAGCGACCGGCGCCGCGCCAAACGCGCCGGCGCAAGTGGCGCCGATTCTCCACGCCTCGGAGAATCGCGTGGCGCGGTTGAGGGGATTCTCCGGCCCGGCGCAGGGCTGGGAGAATCGCGCCCATTAACATCACAGAAAATAGCTATTCCATTGACAATGAAACAATTCTTAACATGACTAACGTATGCCTTCCAGTATCTCCAGTAAGCAAAGGCCACTTGGAATAATAGAATACCCACAGTGCAGAAAGAGGCCATTCGATCCATCGAATCTGCACTGACCCTCTGAAAGTGCACCCCACCTATGTCCACTTCCCTGTAACACCACCTAACCGTTGGACACTTAAGGGACATTCCACATACCCTGTGCATCTTTGGACTGTGGGAGGAAGCCAGAGGAAACATACGCAGACCCGGGGAGAATGGGGGGGCGGCATGGTTCATGCAATGGTTAGCACTGCTGCCATCACGGCGCCGAGGACCTGGGTTTGATCCCGGCCCTGGGTTACTGTCCTCTCTGGGTCTCACCCCCACATCCCAAAGATGTGCAGGGAATGTGGATTGTCTGTGCTAAATTGCACCTTAATTGGACAAGAGAGAATTGGGCACTTTCGAACATAAGAACTAGGAGCAGAAGTAGACCATATGGCCCCTTGAACCTGGCGGATCTTTTGTGGATTCAGCTCCACTTTCCGGCCCGAACACCATAGCCCTTGATCCCTTTATTCTTCAAAAAACTATCTATCTTTATCTTAAAAACATTTAATGAAGGAACCTTAACTGCTTCACTGAACAAGGAATTCCATAGATTCACAACCCTTTGGGTGAAGAAGTTCCTCCTAAGCCCAGTCCTTTAAATTTTTATTTTTTTTAAAACACTGGACAAACTCGTCAGTCACCAGGTCAGAATCAAACTTGTGTTCCTGGCTATTGTGAGGTAGCAGTACTAACCACTGTGCCACCTTGTTGTCCCATTGAGTTAGTAAACACGGGGTTACTTGTACAGAGATTTCTTGACAATGCTGCTTGAAGGGAGTTCCTTTCGGGGGATCCTTCAGATTCTTCAGTCTGTATCGGACTACTGCTTCACCTGACAGCATTAGGTTGGCACAGTGATTAGTGCTGCTGCTTCACAGTGCCAGTCCTGAGTTCAATTCTGACCTTGGGCGACTGTGTGGAGTTTGCATATTCTCCCTGTGTCTGTGTGGGTTTCCTCCAGGTGCTCTGGTTTCCTCCCTACAGTCCAAAGATGTGGATCGATCATACTGAATTGCTTCTTATTGTCCAAAAGGTTAGATGGGGATAGGGTGGGGTGTGGGCCTAGTTAGGGTGCTCGTTTGGAGAGTCAGTGCAGACTCGATTGGCCAAACGGCCTCCTTCGGCACGGTAGGGATTCTATGATTTGGCGAAAACTGCTGCTCAGCTTAACCTCCAGCAAAATCTGCTGCAGATCTGGCTCCTCCCATTAATTACATTGTTATCCCACTCCTATCCCCTGCCCTGCTTACATAAGTATAAATAGAATCCCTACAGTGCAGAAGGAGGCCAGTTGAGCCATTGTGTCTGCACCGAGCCAGTGCAGGAGGTCATTGGGCTCATTGAGTCTACAGTGACCCTCCGAACCTGGGTCCCTGGAGCTCTGAGGCAGCAAGGCTAACGTGCTTCACAGCGCAAGGGTCCCAGGTTTGATTCCTGGTTTGGGTCATTGTTTGTGAGGAGTCTGCACGTTCTTCCTGTGTCTACGTGGGTTTCGTCTGGGAGAATTCAGACTGCCCAAATTACCTAACAGCACGTGTTTTGAACTTGTGGGAGGAAACCGGAGCTTGCAGAGGAAACCCACGCAGACTCTGGGAGAACGTGCAGACTCCACAAAGACAGTGACCCAAGCCGGAAACCTGGATCCCTGGATTGTGAAGCAACAATCCAGTGAGTGTGAAGGAATGTATGTTATAGTTTCAACGCATGATGCTGATCATGGGGCTGGAGTTCCTAAGCATCTGCTGCCCCTGCCCTTCTAGCTGGTAGAGGTTGCAGGTTTGGAAAGTGCTGCTGAAGGAGCCTTGGTGAGTTCCTGCAGAGCATCTTGAAGCTGGTACACACGGCTACCACTGTGCATCGGTGTTGGAGGGAGTGAATGTTTGTGGAAGGGGGAGCAATCAAGCGGGGCTGCTTTGTCCTGGATGGTGTTGAGCTTCTTGAGTGTTGTTGGAGCTGCACTCATCCAGGCAAGTGGAGAGTATTCCATCACACTCCTGACTTGATCCTTGTAGATGGTGAAAAGACTTTGGGGAGTCGGGAGGTGAGTTACTCGACACAGGATTCCTAGCCTCTGATCCTGCTCGTAGCCACAATATTTAATAGCGCTAATCCAGTCCAGTTTTTGGTCTTGGTCCCAGGATGTTGATTGTGGGGGATTCAGCGATGAATGTCAAGGGGCGATGGTTAGATTAATTGAATGTAAGGGGCAATGGTTAGATTCTTTCTTGTTGGAGATGGTCATACCTGGTACCTGTGTGCCATGAATGCTACTTGTCACTTGTCAGCCAAAGCCTGGATATTGTCCAGATGGACATGGACGGTATCAGCATCTGAGAAGAAGCCAATGTATTGAACATTCTGCAATCATCAGTGATCATCTGACCTTTTTATGATGATCTTTATTGCCACAAGTAGGCTTACATTAACACTGCAAGGAAGTTACTGTGAAAAATCCCTAGTCGCCACACCCCAGCGCGTGTTCGGGTACACTGAACGAGAATTCAGAATGTCGAAATTACCTAACAGCATGGGCGGAATTCTCCGCTGGTGGCCAAAATCGTGGAGGCCGTGGTGAACTCGGCCGAGGTTCACGACGGCCTCGGGGCCCGCTCCCCGCACCTAATTCACCCCCACCCGGGGGGGCTAGGAGCGGGCCCCCTTCGTTCCCGGCCGCGACCTTGGCTGCCGGAAATGACGCCTGAACGGCGCTTTGCGGATGACATCAGCGCGCAGATGACGCAAACGCGCAGTGCCGTCTTTCTCCACCGCCGCCCGGCAAGACGTGGCGGCTTGATCTTGCTGGGCGGCGGAGGGGAAAGAGTGCGTCCGTTTGGACGTAGGCCCGACGATCGCTGTGCACCGATCGTGGGCCTGTCTCCTCCCGAGCACAGACGTGGTGCTCCCGTGCCAATCGGGCCCCTGGTGTGGTTGCTGCCGTGGTGAAACGGGCGTGAAGGGCCGGCTGCTCGGTCCATCAGGCTCGGAGAATCGCCGCTCGCCATGAAAAAACGGCGAGCGGCGATTTTCCGAGAGGGGGGGAGAATCGCGGGGGCGCCAGTAATAAATGTCAGGAGGCCCTCCCATGATTCTCCCACGCCACGTGGGGAGCGGAGAATTCCGCCCCATATCTTTCGGGAGGTGTGGAAGGAAACTGGAGCATCCAGACGAAACCCACGCAGACACGGGCAGAACGTGTAGACTCCGTACAGACAGTGGCCCAAGCCAGGAATCGAACCTGGGACCCAGGCGCTGGGAAACAACAGTGCCAACCACTGTGCTACCGTGCTGTCCACGATTGGTGGTCAGTATCCAACTAGATCTCCCGACTGTATTGAGAAAGCATATTATCCATACAGTGCAGAAACAGCCATTCAGCCCATTGAGTCAGCACCGACCCTCCGAAAAGAGTTCTCTACCATGCCCACTTGATCACCCTATTTCTGTAACCCCGTGCATTGATCATGACACTTAAGGGGCAATTTAGCATAGCTGATCCACCTAACCTGCACATCTTTGGGAGGAAACAGGAGCACCTGGAGGAAACCCACACAGACACCGGGGGAATGTGCACACTCCCCACACACACAGTCACCCTGGTCGGAATCGAACCCGGTTCCCTGGCGCTGTGAGGCTGCATGGGCTGTCTGGCGTGGGCCTTGAACCCATAATCTTCAGTGTCAGCCTGCTATACGCTCCAGTTAATGACCCCCAAACTTTTACATGATAAACTGAATGGAATACTTCAGAAAGTCTTTTGGGAATGGGATAGGAATTGGTTTCCTAGTTGCCGACCAGCAGAAGTTTAGTGGGCCAAATGGCCTCTTGAGCTGCACTTGAGTTGGAATTAATGACAGAATGTCAAGGGACTTCTTCTTGTTCTTCTGATGTATGATTGGGATTTGTTTATTGTCTCGTGTACTGAGGTACCGTGAAAAGTATTGTTCCGCGTACAGTCCTGGCAGATCATTCCATGCATGAGGGGGAAAAGACAGGACAAAAATACACAGTGTAAATACAAAGACACGGGCATCGGGTGAAGTACTACTCAGTAGAGAAGATGTGTGAAGAGGTCAGATCCGTCCATAAGAGGGTCATTCAGGAGTCAGGTAACAGTGGGGAAGAAACTGTTTTTGAATCTGTTGGTGTGTGTTCTCAGACTTTTGTACCTCCTGTCCGATGGAAGAAGTTGGAAGAGTGAGTAAGCCGGGTGGGAGGGGTCTTTGATTATGCTGCCCGCTTTCCCCCGGCAGCGGGAGGTGTAGATGGAGTCCATGGATGGGAGGTGGGTTTGCGTGATGGACTGAGCTGTGTTCAGGACTCTCTGTAGTTTCTTGCGGTCTTGGGTCGAGCAGTTGCCATACCAGGCTGTGATGCAACCAGATAGGATGCTTTGTATGGTGCATTTGTAAAAATTGTTAAGAGTCTATGTGGGTGTGCCGAATTTCTTGAGGAAGTATAGGTGCTGTTGTCCTTTCCTGGCCGTAGTGTCGCCGTGGGCGGACCAGGACAGATTGTTGGTTATGTACACACCTAGGAATTTGAAGCTGGGCCCCGTTGATGCAGACAGGGGTGTGTACGATACTTTGCTTCCTGAAGTCAATGACCAGCTCTGCAGTTTTGCTGACATTTGAGGGAGAGATTGTTGTCGTTACACCACTCCACTCTCTGCCTCCCTCCTGTACTTTGACTCATTGTTGTTCGAGATCCAGCCCACTACGGTTGGGTCATCAGCAAACTTGTGGTACGATATTTTAAAACGTAACATTGAGTATTATAGGGCAGTAATTAAGACTTGATAACCAATCATAGTGCAAATGTCCCCATAGCAGTCAGTTTTCGTGTTTAAGGTGATTATCACTTGTGCCCAGAGCATTTCGCTCAACACTGGTTATTTCAATTTCCACGTAAATCCAGTGTTTGCCAGAGTGGATAAATTCTCAGCATTCCTCTCTTCTGTCCTTCTAGAGCGATTCTGAGACTGCTTATTAGTCTTTAGACAGTAAGAATGCACAATACATTGTGGTTCCGAACACCAGTTATTAAAATGCGGGTGCAGATGGGCTGCAGCACAGTGACGCAGTGGTTAGCATTGCTGCCCCGAGGTGCCCGGTTCGATCCTGACTCTGGGTCACTGTCCGTGTGGAGTTTCAACATTCTCCCGTGTTTGCGTGGGTTTCCCCCACAACCCAAAGATGTTAGGTGGATTGGCCACACTAAATTGCCCCTTCATTGGAAAAAATGAATTGGGTACTTTAAAATAAAAAATAAAAATGTGGGTACAGAGGGTGTGTTCACCTATCTGCTTGCATTATGCACATCAATGCGTGATATCACCAAAATTTCATCAGATGAGCAACCTGTGAGGTGAGATTTGTTGTTCACCTGCAGCTTACTTGTGATCTTGTTGGAGATCTGTTGACGTGCTGCTGTTGGCTTTGGTGAACGCACTCCTGTGGAATATATCTTTTTTTGATCTCTGTGCCATTTATTCAATACTTTACCGCTCCCTGTTTATTGCTCTAGCCTGCCTATGGGGTGGGGGGAGAGTGACTCCTGACCAGTCTCCTGGTTATTAAACAGCTGTGATCCTAAGACGGGACGAAAGTGTGACAGTAATGCACAGGATGTTAACGAGTGGCAGCTAATTGGAATTCAGGGCTTTTGAAGAGTTCAATGTGACTTGTTTACTCCCCATCAATCTTCCGACTCTCACCCGTGCTAAAAAGCTGCTCCCGAGTTTCTTGGATCTGAATTTGCGGGGGTTGTTTTGTGGTCTGGCTTTCCCCGGTGTCTTGTTTCAGAGGTGAGAGTTACATTTTGACTTGGCTTGCTGAGCAGGAATTGCTGGAGCGGTAACTGTGGGCCGTTGGCAAGCAGCGGGACCAGCTCAGAGCGTTGCATGTTGTCAGAGTCCCCGGGAACTAACAGTGGAACCTTGGACAGCATCCGCTGCTTAAACGCTTTTAAGGTTTTTTTTCTGTATTTCTGAAAACAGTCCTGGGGGGGGGGGGGGGGGGGGGGGGGGTGTCTGAACACCTTTTCAGTCTTGGTGTCAGCTAGAAAACAGCATTTAACTTGAGTCTAAAGGCGCTGCAATTGGCAAATATCCAGAACCAGCAATGTATCCAAAACTGATTTCCATGCAGACAAAAGTGAAATTCAAGAAGCTGGGGATTTGTGTGAGCAGGGTTTGAAAAGAAGTACGGTCATGAAATTCTCTGTGCTCCATTCAGAAATTGTCCCTTTTAGATTAGAAAATTGCAAATGTAATATCATTATTTGTGAGAGAGAGAGAGAGAGATACCAGGAAATTGAGGCTGATGTCTAGTGTGTGGCAATCTTTTGGAGTCTCTCTAAAGTCAGGATGACCAAACACTTCAAGAAATTTGAGCTGGTAAAGAGGAGCCAACCTGGATTTGTTAAGGGGTGGAGGGGGGGGGGGGGGGGGGGGGGGGTGGGGGGTGGGGGGTGGCGCGGTGTCTCAGTGGTCAGCACTGCTGCCTCACGGCTCCAGTGACCCGGGTTCAATTCCGGCCTTGGCTCACTATCTGTGTGGAGTTTGCACTTTCTCTCCCCATGTCTGCGTGGGTTTCCTCCGGGTCCTCCAGTTTCCTCTCACAATCCAAAGGTGTACAGGTTAGGTGACTTTGCCATGCTAAATTTCCCCTTTAGTGTCCAGTGCAGGCAAATTATTAGGGGCTGGTTTAGCACACTGGGCTAAATTGCTGGCTTTTAAAGCAGACCAAGGCAGGCCAGCAGAACGGTTCAATTCTGGTACCGGTCTCCCCGAACAGACGCCAGAATGTGGCGACTAGGGGCTTTTCACAGTAACTTCAATTGTGACAATATGCGATTTTCATTTCATTTCATTTTTCAGTGATGTGCAGGTAGGTTATGGGTAGAGGGTGGAGTGGATCGGTGCAGACCCGATGGGCCAAATGGTCTCCTTCTGCACTTTAGGGACTCTATGATACTATAGTTCAGGCCTAATGAACCGATTGAATTATTTGAGAAAATAAAGTCGTCAGACAGGGGAATGTCAAGCATTGCCGTTTATATGGGTTTCAGAACAAAACAGAATTTTCATCAAACTTTGTTCTTTGCAACATGAATTGGTCAAGCAGCTGGGTGAATTGTTACAATCCGTCTTGAGCAAGTTATCCACATACATGGCAAAGGATTCCTTCAAATTTGCGAAGACCATATGGAACTTGTGTATTGATAGCGATGCTGTGCCTGTTTGACATTGCTAGCCTTTCACCAATGTTCGACTTAAGGAAGCCATAGAAATTCGTGCTGCAACGATACATCATGGCGATCTAGACCCGCCACCATTACCTGAATCAGTATTCATCGAACTTATTAACTCGTGTTGAGTTCTATTTTAACAGGGTGGCACACGTCATCTTTTTGGGCATCCATGATGTTCCATAGAATCCAACGGCGGCACAGTGGTTAGCACTGCTGCATCACAGCGCCAGAGACCTGGGTTCTATTCCGGCCTTGGGTCACTGTCTGTGTGGAATTTGCGTGTTCTCTCACTGTCTGCGTGGGTTTCCTCTGGGGGGCTCTGGTCACTGTCCAAAGATGTGCAGGTTGGGTGTATTGGCCATGATGAACTGCCCCTCCCTGTCTCTGGATGTGCAGGTTAGGTGGGGTTATGACAGGGGGGTTGCTCAGTAGAGTGCTCTTTTCAGAGGGTTGGTGCAGACTTGATGGGCCAAATGGCCTCTGCACTGTAGGGATTCTATGGAACACCAGGTATGCCCAAATAGATGACACTGCTAGGGGATCCCCTATAGTCCCAGCTCTCTCAAACATCTTTGTCGAGTTCCATGATTAACCCTATTCTTCAATGGAATGACACCCAACCTGATGGGCACCGTAGTTAGCACTGTTGCTTCACAGCTGCAGGGTCCCAGGTTCGATTCCCGGCTTGGGTCGCTGTCTGAGCGGAGTCTGCACGTTCTCCCCGTGTCTGTGTGGGTTTCCTCCGGGTGCTCCGGTTTCCTCCCAACAGTCCAAAAATGTGCAGGTTAGGTGGATTGGCCACGCTTAATTGCCCGTAGTGTCCAAAAAAGTTTAGGTGCGTTACCGGGATAGGGTGGAGGTATGTGCTTGTGTAGGGTGCTCTTTCCAAGGGCTGGTGCTGACTCGATGGGCTGAATAGCCTCCTGCACTGTAAATTCTATGAACCTCCGACTGCTTTAATGTTTTTGATATGTGGATGATACCTTTTGCTATGTTGAAATCTGGAATTGCATGTAGTAATTTTCTTAGACGTCTTAATGGATCCATCCTGCTCTCAAATTCACCTTTTCAAATGGAGCAGTCAAAGCACAGTGGTTAGCACTGGCTTCACAGCGCCAGGGTTCCAGGTTTGATTCCCGACTTGGGTCACTATCAGTGCGGAGACTGCGCATTCACCTCGTGTCTGCGTGGGTTTGCTCCGGGTGCTCCGGTTTCCTCCTCGTCCTGAAAGATGTGCTGTTAGGTCATTTGAGCATTCTGAATTCTCCCTCGGTGTACCGGACAGGTGCCGGAGTTTGGCGACTAGGGGATTTTCATTACAGTGTTAATGTAAGCCTACTTGTGACAATAAAGTAGCACCCAGTGAGTAGATAGCTACCCTGCTCAGATCATCACTCGCTATACATCGTGTAAAAACGCGTGAAACAGACCCACGGCCGCCAGCTGGTCTGGCACAGTGGACTAAGACAGCTGGCTTGTCGTGCAGAACAAAAGCAGCAGCGCGGGTTCAATTCCTATTCCAGCCTCCCCGAACAGGTGCCGGAATGTGGCGACTATGGGCTTTTCACAGTAACTGCATTTGAAGCCTATGAAATGAAAATGAAAATCGCTCATTGTCACAAGTAGACTTCAAATGAAGTAGATTGGGCACTTTTCAGTTAATAATAATAAATCGCTTATTGTCACGAGTACAGCAAAATGTCTTTCAACACCAGGTTAAAGTCCAACATGTTTGTTTCAAACACTAGCTTTCGGAGCACTGCTCCTTCCCCAGGTGAAGGAGGAAGGAACCCTGGAAGGACCAGGCATTTGGGCAACAGGTGAAGCTCGCTGTTTCACGCTGCTACTGTTGCAGTAGCAACACTGTGTATTCACCACCGACTCAATGCTGCCGCCAAGCCAAAGATGTTCTGATGAGTAATGTGGGATATGAGTTACCGTGCCAGTGTCATGCTAGGTATGTGGGTTGTGCACCTCAAAAGACTAGCGGATCGTATCAAACAGCATGTCCCAGCCGCTGTTCACAACTGGCAAGGTACAGGCTGTACCCAACCAATCGCAAAACTCAAGACCGTGTCCATTAGCACAACACCCGCCCTGTGCTAAGAATTACGTTGACAACCAATTTTAGATCGTCAGTCAGGCTCGCAGTGTGAGCACATGCATTTGCATGTACTGGAAGCTACATCTATTGATGCATAGGGCCCTGTGGTCCCTGCAGACAGAAGGAGCATGGGCGCACATTGCTCCTGTTTCAGCTAAACAAAATAAGTGACAAGACATTCGCTGACTCGTTACTCGGGAATCCGTTCGATCGGACCTGGACGCTACACTTATGAAGCGCAATGCACTGCACCAGGATGTTGCCAGAGTTAGATTGAATGGTCAAGAGGAATGAACCCATAAATGGCTATCAATCTGTCAAACTGCCTGTTCTAAATTTCAAACTATGCTTGGCAGTTAACTGTCAGTCACCCACCGTCAATTGGTGCATTTTCCATGATAATACCTCCTACCAATGAGAATCCACTTGCCAACAAATCGGCACCCTCTTCATATACAATATGAATTTTGTATATGAGCAGCATGGTTTTGTGAAGGGGAGGTCGTGTCTCACTAACTTGATAGAGTTTTTCGAAGAGGTCACAAAGGTGATTGATGCAGGTAGGGCAGTGGATGTTGTCTATATAGACTTCAGTAAGGCCTTTGACAAGGTCCCTCATGGCAGACTGGTAGAAAAGATGAAGTCACATGGGATCAGGGGTGAGCTGGCAAGATGGATGCAGAACTGGCTAGGTCATAGAAGGCAGAGAGTAGCAATGGAAGGGTGCTTTTCTGATTGGAGGGCTGTGACTAGTGGTGTTCCACAGGGATCAGTGCTGGGACCTTTGTTGTTCGTAGTATATATAAATGATTTGGAGGAAAATGTAACTGGTCTGATTAAGTTTGCAGACGACACAACGGTTGGTGGAATTGTGGATAGTGACGAGGACTGTCAGAGGATACAGCAGGATTTAGACAGTTTGGAGACTTGGGCGGAGAGATGGCAGATGGAGTTTAATCTGGACAAATGTGAGGTAATGCATTTTGGAAGGTCTAATGCAGGTAGGGAATATACAGTGAATGGTAGAACCCTCAAGAGTATTGACAGTCAGAGAGATCTAGATGTACAGTTCCACAGGTCACTGAAAAGGGCAACATAGGTAGAGAAGGTAGTCAAGAAAGCATACGGCATCCTTGCTTTCATTGGTCGG
Organism: Scyliorhinus canicula; assembly: GCF_902713615.1. Taxonomy (NCBI): domain Eukaryota; kingdom Metazoa; phylum Chordata; class Chondrichthyes; order Carcharhiniformes; family Scyliorhinidae; genus Scyliorhinus; species Scyliorhinus canicula. Next base: position 18,352,911 of record NC_052168.1, read on the forward strand.
GCATTGAATATAAGAATTGGCAAGTCATGTTGCAGCTGTATAGAATCTTAGTTAGGCCACACTTGGAGTATAGTCAATTCTGCTCGCCACACTACCAGAAAGATGTGGAGGCTTCAGAGAGGGTGCAGAAGAGATTTACCAGGATGTTGCCTGGTATGGAGGGCATTAGCTATGAGGAGAGGTTGAATAAACTCGGTTTGTTCTCACTGGAACGACGGAGGTTGAGGGGCGACCTGATAGAGGTCGACAAAATTATGAGGGGCATAGACAGAGTGGATAGTCAGAGGCTTTTTCCCTGGGTAGAGGGTCAATTACTAGGGGGCATAGCTTTAAGGTGCGAGGGGCAAGGTTTAGAGGAGATGTGCGTGGCAAGATTTTTACACAGAGGGTAGTGGGTGCCTGGAACTCGCTGCCGGAGGAGGTGGTGGAAGCAGGGACGATAGTGATATTTAAGGGGCATCTTGACAAATACATGAATAGGATGGGAACAGAGGGATACGGACCTCGGAAGTGTAGAAGATTTTAGTTTAGACGGGCAACATGGTTGGCACAGGCTTGGAGGGCCGAAGGGCCTGTTTCTGTGCTGTACGTTTCTTTGTTCTTAATATAAATTTGTTGATCTTTTGCGTTGTATTCTTGTAAATTTTGACTGCACAATGAAAGGCTTGACAAAATATTTTTTTAAGCGGAGTTCTTACTACCAACCAATATTGGTAGAAAGAGATTGTGAAATGGTCACTTAAGTCATGTGACTTCCCTCCGCCACAATGATTTCAGAAAGGGATATTCATCTGGTGTCTGGGCCTGGCTTATGTCCCAGTCCTTTTTTTATAATATAAATTTAGATTACCCAATTCAGTTTTTCCAATTAATGGGCAATTTAGAGTGGCCAATCCACCTAGCCTGCACATCTTTGTGTTGTGGGGGCGAAACCCACGCAAACACGGGGAGAATGTGCAAACTCCACACGGTCAGTGACCCAGAGCCGGAATCAAATCTGGGACCTCGGCGACGTGAGGCAGCAGTGCTAACCACTGCGCCACCGTGCTGCCCCTATGTCCCAGTCATTAGCCTCTGGAGAAAGTCGTCATCCTTATTGATGACCCTGTTTCAGGCAGCTTTTGTCTTGGTAGACCATCTGACTAAAATCTTGTAAAGGTGCAACATTTCCTTTCGTAGTTACTTTTTGAAATGGGCCCTGATGAGATTCCACGAGCAAAATGTCAGAACATGTTTCCAGTGCAATCCATGAAAATGTTTTGGAGGACAAGTTCAGACGGATGTGTAGTGTTATTCTCGATCCAGTGTCATATTTGGGGGTTGGTTAAGTTAGTTGACTGGATGGCTGATTCCTGATGCAGCTTGGATTAAGGGGCGGCACGGTAGCACAGTGGTTAGCACTGTTGCTTCACAGCGCCAGGGTCCTATGCTCGATTCCCGGCTTGGCTCATTGTCTGCACGTTAGAACATAGAACAGTACAGCACAGAACAGGCCCTTCGGCCCTCAATGTTGTGCCGAGCCATGATCACCCCACTTAAACCCACGTAACCCGCAACCCAACAATCCCCCCATTAACCTTACACTACGGGCAATTTAGCATGGCCAATCCACCTAACCCGCACATCTTTGGACTGTGGGAGGAAACCGGAGCACCCGGAGGAAACCCACGCACACACGGGGAGGACGTGCAGACTCCACACAGACAGTGACCCAGCCGGGAATCGAACCTGGGACCCTGGAGCTGTGAAGCATTGATGCTAACCACCATGCTACCGTGAGGCCCCGTGTCTGCGTGGGTTTCCTCCGGGTGTTCCGGTTTCCTCCCTCCTCCCACAAGTCCTGAAAGACGTGCTGTTAAGTGAATTGGACATTCTGAATTCTCCCTCTCTGTACCCGAACAGGTGCCGGAATGTGGCGACTAGGGGATTTTCACAGTAACTTCATTGCAGTGCTAACTTGTGACAATAAAGATTATTATTAAATTCCCGTACTAACCAAGGTTATTCTTGAAGGCTCTGCCTTCTCAACCTTGACTCTCCCCCCCCCCCCCCCCCCCCCCCCCCCCCCACACCCCAGTTATCTCTCCCTTGAAGAGGGGAGCAGGCAATGCAATGGCGACTTTTTCACAGACGTCAGATGACGTGTGGCAGCCATCTTTTGGTTCCGCACAGTTAAATGAGCAGGAAATAATGAAGTTTAATTTTAGTTTGGCATGTCTTACTGCCATGTCAGTAAGGCCTGAATTGAGTCTGCACACAAATTTGGAACTGTGATTGCTGGCATTCTTCACGGATCTGTGCTGGGACTTCAACTCATCACGATATTAATGACTTTGCTAATATAACAGAGAGACAGGTTTGTCAATGACTAAAGATTGGGGAAGATGAGACAATAACACTTCCAAGAGCGATTGATTCGGCGAAACTGCAGCAGATGCTGCTCCACGTGGATAAACTTGAGGCCGGTCCATTTTGGAGTGACTCCAACTTTAAGATCCCGGCTCATGTAAGCAGGTCACTAAAACTTAGCAGTCGGGTACAAAACAAAAAGGCAAAGGCTAATGGAATGTTATAAATAAGAGGGCCAAGGTATAAAAGGAGAGGTTTAGCATCGGATCTGGATGCTACACCTCCAGCTATGGGTATGAAGTGCAGTGCTGCACACCAGAGCCAGGCCATTTAAGTTGGGGAAACGCTTCTTCAAACACCGTGCGGTGGATGTGTGAAGGAAGCCCACACAAAGATGCAGAGGTAAGTTTAATTTTAAATCGGTGATCAGTAGATTTTGTCCCAGACGCTAGCAGGAAGGAGTATTGAGCCAAAGCAAGTAGATGGGAGTTGAGGTCTATTTATTCTTGTGATGTCAGTGTCACGAGCAAGGCCCGTGTGTTTGGATAGCTATGGGGAGGACCTTTACACCCCCTTTTTAAGGCAGGAACAGTCTTGGCAGCAACACTTTGTAGCGAATCAAATTTTTTTGAGACTAAGTCCGGGCAGGTTACTGTTCGCCTCCAATTATGTCATTAAACCATGGGTGTTGCCGATTTGCAGATTAGCTGATCTTTTGGACTTTGTCTAAACGTCTGTCACCTTGTTTTGCTCTTGTAGAATCACTGTAGTGCAGAAGGAGACCCATTTGGCCCACCTAGTCTGCACCAACCCTCTGAAAACACACCCTGCCTAGGCCCACAACCCCCACCCCATGGCCAGTGCACTTCACCTGTACATCTTTTGGACTGTGGGAGGAAATCGGAGCACCCGGAGGAAACCCACGCAGGGAGACTGTGCTGCCACTAACTATTTATTTAAGTAATATCCTTTGTATCTTTGGTTGCTGTTACATGCCACAGTTTCTCATCTGGTAGAGAAAGACATTTGCATCCCAAGGTGGTGTTGGCTAGGGTTGAAGGTCTTTAGTGCTGTGAGGCAGCAGTGCTAACCACTGCGCCACCATGCCAGTCTATAGATTGCTAGTCCTGAGACAGTACCACTACCCCACTGCCTCCCCTCTGATCAGAGACCCCCTAATGGTGGAAAGACTGTAAAATCTGGGGTTAGTCTCCGTGGATCGGGGAGGTTTGATAAAGGTGGTCAAAGTCGTGAGGGTTTTGACTCTAGGACATAGAAGCCGAGGGGGCATGAGGGGATGTTCTATTTGCAGTGAGTTGCTTTAAGCTGGAAAAAGCGCTGACAACAAGGGTGGTGGGAACCAATTCAATAAGAACTTTCAAAACCGGAGCTGGATTAAATAATTACTGGGTGATGGGATTGATGGAAATGCTCTTTCATATGCGCACACTAATTAGGAGCTAGACATGGCCATTCGAGCCTGCTCCGCCGTTCAAGATCCGGGCTGATCTGACTGTTAGCTCAAACCCCACCTTCCTGTCTGCCCCCATAACCGTTCACGCCCTCCCCCATGTTCTTTTTAAAATAAATTTAGAGTACCCAATTCCTTTTTTCCAATTGAGGGGCAATTTAGCGTGGCCAATCCACCTAGCCGGCGCATCTTTGGGTTGTGGGGGCGAAACCCGCGCAAACACGGGGAGAATGTGCAAACTCCACACTGACAGTGACCCAGGGCCGGGATCAAACCTAGGACCTCGGCGCCGTGAGGCAGCAGTGCTAACCCACTGCGCCACCGTGCTGCCCATGTCCACCCTTGTTAATGAAGAATCTATCTAGCTCTTGAGATTCTGCTTCCACTGCCTTTTGAGGAAGAGAGTTCCGGAGACTCCCAACCCTCGGCAACAAATTTCCTCATCTCAATCTCAAATGGGCGACCCCTTATTTTCAAACGATGACCGTTAATTCTAGATTCTCCCACAGGACAAAACATCCGCTCCCGCATCCAGCCTGTCAACACCCCTTGGCATCATAAAAGTTTTGATACCAACACCAGATCCATTTGCGTATTGCCCTCTGTAATTGTTGCTCTGGCACCCAAATGTATATCTACCTTTCCAATCCTCCCCACCCCCACACAAACAGATGCCTACTTATGTGTTAAAAATAATATTGGCAATTGTACAGAGTTGCTGTTGTTGAGCTAGTGCATAATACCCTACAAGTTACTTTATTTTTAATTTTTTGTCTGTGTGTGGTCGTCTTATATATCTCATTCTGTACATAACTGTAAATATACTTTATTCCAAAACCCAATAAAGAACATTTATAACAAAAATGAAGGGGGGGGGTTGTTGGCTAATGTTTGCGTTTAGTTTAAAGTTTTGACTTATCAAAGACCATGTACCCTAATGTGACTGGTTAATTATTTATTCTTTATTATTTATTTATTCAGAGGGGCTGGTTTAGCTCACCGAGCTAAATCGCTGGCTTTTAAAGCAGACCCAGCAGGCCAGCAGCACGGTTCGATTCCCGTACCAGCCTCCCCGAACAGGCGCCGGAATGTGGCGACTAGGGGCTTTTCACCGTAACTTCATTGAAGCCTACTCGTGACAATAAGCGATTTTCATTTCATTTTCATTTCATTCCGCTTTCCATGCCATGCTAAAATTAGAGCAGATTGAAGGTCTCATATTTTCCTCTCATCGTTCTGTCTCATTTCCTGAAATCTTTGAGAAGATTCAGTTTATCTTCAGCTGGTTTATTCTCCCCCTGATGGATAAATTATTTAGTCGAATCTCTCCCGATGTGGGAGCAAAAACATTCTCCAGGACCGGGGACTTGCCGGGGATTAGCAGCCCCCGACCCCAGAGCTAGCAACGTAACAATGCTTTGACTTTGTATAGCCCTTTTTTTAACATTTGTAAAACGTCCCCGAGGTGTTTCACAGGACCCTCACTGAACGAAATGGCCGAGCTGTTGATGACAAGCTCGTTCAAATGAGCGCGGTGCCGAGTCCAGAGGTGGCCGTCTTTGGTGTGTCGGAAGACCCCGGGAGCCCCAGGGGGTGAGCGAGGCCGATCATCTGGCCTTTGCCTCCCTGGTGGCCCAGAGATGGATCCTACTAGGATGGAGGGACTCGCAACCCCTGAAGTTGGGGGCGTGGGTTAGCAACGTGGCAGCGTTTCTCAGACTCCAGAAAATTAAATGTGCCTTGAGCGGATTGCAGCAGGGGTTTGCCAGGAGGTGGCAGCTGTTCATCGGCTTCTTCAAGAAAAATTTAGCTGTCAACAGTGGGGGGAGGCATGCGGGCGGGGTGGGGGGGAGCGAGTAAGGGCAGGAGAACCAACAGAAGGGGGGGCTGGGGAAGGTGGTACAGTCTGGGTAAGCCATGTTGGCTGGGGTTTATTACTGGGGGGTATGTTGGTTACACTGTTTTGTTCTTGTGGAAACCTGATGTTTAAAACTATAAATGCCTCAATAAAATATTTTCTCAAAATAAAAAGGAAAGCTCATTGCAAGAGGAGGAGAGAAGGATTGAGAAGTTACCGATCCATTTTATTCAGAATTTGATGTGTTCTCTGGCCAGCCTGGAGATGTTAATTGTACTAATGTTGACCATGATTTTGTTAAAAATAAATTTAGCGTACCCAATTAATTTTTTCCAATTAAGGAGCAGTTTAGTGGCCAATCCACCTGCCCTGCACATCTTCGGGTTGTGGGGGCGAAACCTCTCCCCCGGCCCCTACCCCACCCTCTCTCTCGGTGAGACGACCAGAGCGATCCCACCTCCCGTTGCCAATGCCTTGGATCTTGCTGTGCGAAAATCAGCTGATTCCTCCCAAATTGCCAACCCTGGTTGAAATTTGACAGCATAAATTACGAGGAAGAGATGGGGGCTGTGTCAGGCGCTACATCAATGCAGGTCTTTCCCTGCTCTAAAAGCTCACAGCCAGGGACAGAGGGCGTGACAGAGAGAGAGACAGACAGACTGGGGGCATGGGGAGAATGTGCAAACTCCACATGGGACAGTGACCCAGAGCCGGGATCGAACCTGGGACCTCGATGCTGTGAGGCAGCGGTGCTAACCACTGTGCTACCGTCCGTGTTGACCATGATTTAATGGTCGTTCTCTCGCCTTTGTCTCGGGAAGGTTGCGGTGTCTCGCAGGATTATTTTGGTGGCGAGCCGGGGATTGAGTGCCCTTTGGGGGATGTTCCTACGTGGTGACGGTGGCTGTAGAGTGTGTTGTGAAAGGTGCTTTAGCAATGCTGCTCTTGCAACGTTTTTAATTGCTGGTGTTTTCTCTTCTCTCCCGTTTAGGATGAAGATGAGGCGTCACCGTGTGGTTCTGGTGCTGTGTATGGCCGGACTGTGCCTCATCTCATTCATGCACTTCCTCAAAGCCCTGTCCTACATCACGTTTTCCCGCGAGCTCTCTGCCTTCAGCCCTTCACTCCGCTCCATCTTTGTCGACTCGCAGTTCTTCTGGAAGCCAAGTGTAGCGGAGGATGTGAACACTGGCCTCGGGCTTCAGATCACGCCCCAGGCCCAGAGCAGAGGCCACCCACCGCTGCACCGGGCTCTGTTTGAATTGAGAGATGACGAGGCAAAGTATTTCCTGCAGACCAAGGCTGGCGCCATTTGTTTCAAGCAGGGCACCAAGATGTCGGTGACGACTGTGGAGGGGGCATTGGACTGGGGCCGCAGTGCAATCGATAAGCAGCTGGCGCAGAAGGTGGCGAGCCGGGGGTGGAGTGGGAGGCCACGGCGTAGGTGGGTTGGGTGCCCTTGCCTCCCAGGCTGGCATGGGCCAAACTGTGGGGTGCCCACCATGGTCCAGTATTCTAATCTGCCGACAAAAGAGCGTCTGAGCCCGCGGGCAGTGCCCCGCAGGGTCATCAATGCCGTGAACATCAACCATGAGTTTGACTTGTTGGACGTCCGGTTTCGCGAGCTGGGTAACGTGGTCGATGTTTTCATCATCTGCGAGTCCAACTTCACTGCCTTTGGGGAGCCCAAGCCCCTGAAGTTTGTGGAGATGTTCCTGAATGGGACCTATGGTTACGTGGGCCAGAAGATCCTGTATGTTTTCCTGGACCATTTCCCCAGCGGAGGTCGGCAGGATGGCTGGATCGCCGACGATTACCTGCGGACCTACCTGACGCAGAACGGGATGAGCCGAATCGTCGATCTCCGGGACGATGACATCTTCCTCATCAACGACGCCGACGAGATCCCTGCTCACGACGGCGTGCTCTTCCTCAAGCTCTTTGACGGCTGGACCGAACCCTTCGCCTTCCACCTGCGCAAGTCGCTCTATGGCTTTTTCTGGAAGCAGCCAGGGAGCCTGGAAGTGGTGTCCGGCTGCACTGTGGCCATGCTCTTCATGGTGTACAATGGGGATGGCATCAAGCTGAGGCGGCGAGAGTACTACTTAATGCCAAACTTCCGGCAGTATGAGAACAGCACGGGGCACATCCTGGTGCCCTGGGCAGTGGGCAGCCCACTTCACTTTGCAGGCTGGCACTGTTCCTGGTGCTTTAAGCCGGAGGGCATTCGCTACAAGCTCCTGTCTGCGCAGAACGGTGACTTCCCCCGCTGGGGGAATTACCAAGAGAAAAGGGAATTAAGCTATATTCGAGAGTTGATCGAGACGGGGGGCTGGTTTGACGGCACTGAGCAAGATTACCCCCCCGCGGACCCCAAAGAGCACATGTACGCTCCCAAATACCTGCTGCGAAACTTTGACAAGTACCGGTACATATTGGAGAATCCATATCGGAAAGAGGGCAGGGGCCCGGGACCTGTGAAAGCTGCTGAGATTTACAATCAGACCGGGAGGATTACATAGCGATCGCTGGCAGTGAGGCCTGTGCCAGGGGGTCCGGGTGACTGTGCAGCATCTACTGTCCGGGATTGTGCCACTGCTGGGACGTAACCCGTGCTGTGATCGAATCCACATTGACACACCAGCACCCATTTCTTCACCACGCACATCATCTCGTTTTTCTTTTCCCAGGACCCCCGGTGTCGGGCACAAGTGGTTTCGATTCCGATTCCAATTGAGATTTCTTTCGAGTACTAAACTCCTTTCTCTTCTCTTCCCTGCCTCCTAAGGAGTTGTGCGAATGAAGTGCAGTGCACTGTGATAGGGCAGCAAGATCCCCCCCCCCACCCCACCCCACTATCCCATGGTTTGAGCCAGGTGGACTTGAGTTTAAGCTTGGCTCATGTGAAATGTGACAAAAGTAATTGAATGTTGTAAATACATGGCTCCAGAATGGAGTGAAAACACTAGCCGGTGAGTCGGAGGGAGGGAGGAGGTGGGGGCTATATGGGCCCTCTTCCGCTTCAAACCCGCTTCCCGGTCAAAGGGGCTATAACACTTACTGATTAACTAAACCTGTGAAACTCTGCTCCTGACCGAGAGGGAGGATAGAGAAATGCAAATTGTTTGACCACTCGGGTGCTCTCCAAGCCTGCAGCCACCCTCGGCACTGATCAATCTCCCCGGGATACTGAACTCCCTGCAATGTAGTGGGTCAGTCCTGGACCGATAAACCTTCTTGCTGGGAGCATTTTGATAAGATCAGTGGTCCGAAAGAAGGGGGTTGAGCTCATTCCCAATCTCTACCGCACTAGGGTCACAGTCGGTGGCCTGGGTATGGTCAGAGGTTGAGCTCGACCCAGTGGCCATCTCGCACTGGACAAGCGACCATGGGCATTGGCCTGGGCAAAGAGAGCACGATCAGGAGAATACAATTTCTAATCCAGCAGCTGGCACTGAGTACAGGAGAGGGTACGATAGCACTGGAATCCGAGCGGGACCCGAGGGAGGAATCGTACCAGATCTAAAAAGACTCCCTTTTTGGTAAATTTATTTAAAAGTTGAAAACTCACCACCCCCTGCACTAGGTACAGCCGCTAACATGTTAAAAGTACAAAATCTAGTTTGCAAATTTCCACTCACTAAAAGCACTGGTTCTCTGGAATTTGCCTGTTTTGGGGGATTGTTTTTGAAGTGTTACAGAAACCAAGGCTGACCTCTCATTTTTTGGCTGTCATGGGGAGATTGCCTTTTTGTGTCTTCGACTTTCTCTCCTGTGTAATGTCTTGAAGATTGAAGTTTCTGTGAAACACACTCTCTTTCTTATTTATTCTGTTTGGAGTTAACCACTGGCGCAAGGTTCAATGAAGCAATGTAGATACTTTACAGAGTTCTCCATCACTCCTGCAACTAAAAGCTGCCTGCCCCCGAAGGACTAAACACTGAACCCCGCGCCACCTCAAGCTCAGGCTGCACTGACCATCAGCTCCACACTTATACACTGGATTTCCGTCCTGTGATTGGCGGAAGTCAAATCACTGGAAGGTCAATGGTGGAGGCTTGCGTTCGGCCAAGTTACCAGCACAAGGCCCACCCGGGTGCTCACTGTAATCCTCCCCCTCGTCCAAGGGACCCGTTCTAAATCTGACGAGTGTCTAGCTGCAGTCGGTGAGGACGCTCAATGTAATAAACAGGGGTGGAGGTGGGTTGCACTGATTGTAGTAAAGAACTATCCCCTTGATCAGCTCCTGGAGCTTGGCTGACTTGTGCCACTCTTTAAGTTCACTGAACCTTTGAGATAACGACAGATCATCGTCTGTGGTGGCCTCCCCTTCTGCAACCTTTCGTTTCAGATGCAGCAGGATTTGAAATAAAGACCTGGTGCTTTGTTGTACCAAATGGGGAAAGCTAGCCTGGGTATCTCACTGACTGGATAGATGCCCACCAGTTATTGTTGCAGTCAAATGAACTGTCCGGAGGATATGGAGAGAACTCTCCTGGGCAATTCCCACAGGCGGGCATGTTTCACGCCCGTTGTGTGGTTAATGCCCTCTGGCTGCTCTGCATTGAACCACTGTCAAAGGAGAAATGGCCAACTACCCCACATGTACGTGCGTGCGTGCACATGCACACCACACCCTCGCCTGGGCAGCCTCTCTCGCTCGAGGAAGGCAAACGAGGAATCCATCGCGATCACGGGTTCAGATTCAGTGGGTGCAGAGCCCAGGCTCTCGTTCTTTTAGCCATAATGCAAGGTGGGGGACTGAATCCTAACTGTACTGTTAATAAAAAATAACATTTGCTTTAAACATTTACCAACACGTTTAATTAAATTGTATGTAGCGAGCTGTTTGTCCAAGTTTCATTTATGTTACATGCTTGGGGCGGGGCGAGGAGGAGACGGAAGCTGCCTGGGTGTAGAAGGCCTGTACATTTTGGTGGGGGGGGATGGGGGGGTGGTTAACTGGCTCTGCTACTGTGAACCTGGAAACTGGTGGGTTTCAATCGCCCTCTGATCCGCTGCCAGTCCCTGGAGAACAGCAAACCCAGAGTTTGAATCCGCTGCCTCACCCGCCCAAGGCCCCGGATGCCGAGACTCCCAGGCACCAAGACCCCGGCCCATCCGATATCTGGGCCAGTCCTTTTGAGTGGGAGCTCTTGCCATTTGGGGAATTAAAATTTCAAAGGATACGGGCATCGCTGGTATTTGTTGAACTGAGAGGCTGGCTTGGCCATTTCAGGGGGCAGCAATGTTGTGGATCTGGATGCCACATGGGGGCCAGGCCAGGTAAGGTTGGCAGATCTCCTCCCCTAAAAGGGACATTAATTGACAACAGAGCCCTGCAGCAAAGTAAAGGCCTTGGGCTCGTTGCGCCCGTCAAAATGGTGTCCTGGGGACTGACTTTCAATTCCAGGTTTCACTAGCAGCTGTGGTGGGATGTGATCTCGCTTGCTCTCTCTTGCTTGCTCGCTCGCTCTCGCGCGCACTCTCGCGTGCACCCTCTCAGGAGTCTCCAGCGACCTCCGGTAGCATCACAAAGCAAAAGACCATTCAGACCACTCACCCACACACACACGATGGGCTGAATGGCTTTTTCCTGAGCTGTAACTTGTGTGATTTTTCTATTGTGTGCATCGTTCTGTATTCTGAATGTTGGGTGTGTTTGTTCACTTTTTTTTCCTTCAATGAACAAATTAGAAGACTTCAGAGCTGTGGCCCATGGCTCATTAATACTTTTCACTGCAACAATCACCCTGGACAAACCCTTCCTGGGCTGAAAGGATTTGATGTCTAGAAATCTTATCTATTTCTTAAATGCATTGAGTGTCTTTGGCCCCCACAACCTTCTGTGATAGAGAATTCCACAGTTCACCACCCTCTGAGTGAAGAGGTTTCTCCTCCTCTCAATCCTAAATGGCCGACTCCGTATCCTGAGACTGTGACCTCTTATTCCAGAGACACCCTGCTCCCCCCAGCCAGGGGAAACCTGTAGTTTGTTCAGCCCTGTCAACATTTTAATGAAATCCCCCTCTCATTCTTCTAAACTCCAGTGAACACAGGCCCAGTCCACCCAATCTCCTCGTACGACAGTCCTCCACAGTGGATGCACTGGCAGGAATCTTCCAAGGATCCCTAAATTCTGGAATTTTTAATGAGGTATTTTTGACATAACAAACAACCACAGTGCAAAAAACAATAGAGTACAAAGAACAGTCATCAAAAAACAGCTGCCGATATCTGTCCCTCCAAGGCCCGCCTATGTAACCCCCTACTCTGTACTACCTAGCTCCCCCCTGCTGATGATTAATTCCCCGCAAAGAAGTGGCCTCACGGTAGCATGGTGGTTAGCATCAATGCTTCACAGCTCCAGGGTCCCAGGTTCAATTCCCGGCTGGGTCACTGTCTGTGTGGAGTCTGCACGTCCTCCCCGTGTGTGCGTGGGTTTCCTCCGGGTGCTCCGGTTTCCTCCCACAGTCCAAAGATGTGCGGGTTAGGTGGATTGGCCATGCTAAATTGCCCGTAGTGTAAGGTTAATGGGGGGATTGTTGGGTTGCGGGTTACATGGGTTTAAGTGGGGTGATCATGGCTCGGCACAACATTGAGGGTCGAAGGGCCTGTTCTGTGCTGTACTGTTCTATGTTCTATGTAAGTCAATGAATGGTTGCCACCTCCGGGCGAACCCTAACAACGACCCTCTCAAGACGAACTTGATCTTTTCCAGGCCGAGAGAGCTCGCCATGTCAGTTAACCAGACCTCTGACTTCAGAGGCCTAGACTCCCTCCAAGCCAGTAGTATCCGTTGCCGGGTTAGACCAGAACATCTGCCCCTCCCTCCTCCTGAACACCCGGGTCCTCCAACACCCCAAAGATCGCTACCCCTGGACACATTTCCACTCGTCTTCAATACACTGGACATGACATCCGCAAACCCCTGCCAATATCCCCTAAGTTTTGGGCATGCCCAGAACATGTGGACATGGTTCGCTGGTCCACCCGCACATCTGACACACTTGTCTTCCACCCCAAAAAATCTACTCATCCGGGTCGCTGTCATGTGTTGCCCGGTGCACCACCTTAAACTGGATCAAGCTGAGCCTTGCGGTCGCATTGACCCTGCTCAGTGCCTCCGCCCATAGGCCGTCCTCCCACTTACGCTTCAGCTCCTCTGTATGCGTCCCCTCCGCCCCCATTAATTCTTTGTAGCTGTCCGAGATGCTCCCCTCCCCCACCCATCCCCTAGACACAACCCTATCCTGGATCCCCCTGAGTGGGAAGGATGGTACCTGCCTGCGCAGAAAGTCCCGCACCTGTAGATATCTAAAATCATTCCCTGTTGTCAGCCCAAACTTCTCCAGCGCCCTTAAACTAGGAAAGCTCCCTTCCAGAAACAGGTCCCCCATCTTCTCAATCCCCACCCGTTGCCATACCCGAAATCTTTATCTAGGCTCCCCGGGGTGAACCGATGATTGTTACATACTGGGGACCAAACCGATGCCCTCACTGCACCAACATAGAACATTACAGCGCAGTACAGGCCCTTCGGCCCACGATGTTGCACCGTCCTGTGATACCCTTCTAAAGTCCCTCTACACTATTCCCTTATCGTCCATATGCCTATCCAATGACCATTTGAATGCGTTTAGTGTTGGTGAGTCCACTACTGTTGCAGGCAGGGCATTCCACGCCCTTACTACTCTCTGAGTAAAGAACCTACCTCTGACATCTGTCCTATATCTATCTCCCCTCAATTTAAAGCTATGTCCCCTCATGCTGGACATCACCATCCGAGGAAAAAGGCTCTCGATGTCCACCCTACTTAATCCTCTGATCATCTTGTATGCCTCAATTAAGTCACCTCTTAACCTTCTTCTCTCTAACGAAAACAGCCTCAAGTCCTTCAGCCTTTCCTCATATGATCTTCCCTCCATACCAGGCAACATTCTTTTAAATCTCCTCTGTACCCTTTCCAATGCTTCCACATCCTTCCTATAATGTGGCACACAATACTCCAAATGCGGCCGCACCAGAGTTTTGTACAACTGCAACATGACCTCATGGCTCCGAAACTCAATTCCTCTACCAATAAAAGCTAACACACCGTACGCCTTCTTAACAACCCTCTCAACCTGGGTGGCAACTTTCAGGGATCTATGGACATGGACACCGAGATCTCTCTGCTCGTCCACACTACCAAGAATCTTACCATTAGCCCAGTACTCTGCCTTCCTGTTATTCCTTCCAAAATGAATCACCTCACACTTTTCTGCATTAAACTCCATTTGCCACCTGTCAGCCCAGCTCTGCAGCTTATCTATGTCCTTCTGTAACTTGTAACATCCTTCTGCACTGTCCACAATTCCACCGACTTTAGTGTCATCTGCAAATTTACTCACCCATCCTTCTACGCCCTCCTCCAGGTCATTTAGAAAAATGACAAACAGCAACGGCCCCAAAACAGATCCTTGTGGCACACCACTAGTAACTGGACACCAGTCAGAGCATTTCCCATCTACCACCACTCTTTGTCTTCTATCAGCTAGCCAATTTCTGATCCAAACTGCTAAATCACCCTGAATCCCATGCCTCTGTATTTTCTGCAATAGCCTACCGTGGGAAACCTTATCAAACGCTTTACTGAAATCCATATACACCATATCAACTGCTTTACCTGTTGGGTCCACCTGTTTGGTCACCTTCTTGAAGAACTCAATGAGGTTTGTGAGGCACGACCTACCCTTCACAAAACCATGTTGACTATCTCTAATCAAATTATTCCTTTCCAGATGATTATACATCCTATCTCTTATAAACCTTTCCAAGACTTTTCCCACAACAGAAGTAAGGCTCACTGGTCTATAGTTACTGGGGTTATCTCTACTCCCCTTCTTGTACAAGGGGACAACATTTGCTATCCTCCAGTCCTCTGGCACTATTCCTGTAGACAAAGATGACTTAAAGATCAAAGCCAAAGGCTCAGCAATCTCCTCCCTAGCTTCCCAGAGAATCCTAGGATAAATCCCATCCGGCCCAGGGGACTTATCTATTTTTACACTTTCCAGAATCGCTAACACCGCCTCCTTATGAACCTCAAGCCCTTCTAGTCCAGTAGTCTGTATCTCAGTATTCTCCTCGACAACTTTGTCTTTTTCCTGTGTGAATACTGACGAAAAATACTCATTTAGCACCTCTCCTATCTCCTCGGACTCCACGCACAACTTCCCACTACTGTCCTTGACTGGCCCTACTCTTACCTTAGTCATTTTTTTATTCCTGACATACCTATAGAAAGCTTTAGGGTTATCCTTGATCCTACCTGCCAAAGACTTCTCATGTCCTCGCTTGGCTCTTAGCTCTCTCTTTAGAGCCTAGCTAACTTGTAACTCTCAAGCGACCCAACTGAACCATCACGTCTCATCTTCACATAAGCCTCCTTCTTCCTCTTGACAAGTGTTTCAACTGCTTTAGTAACCCATGGTTCCCTCACTCGACCACTTCCTCCCTGCCTAACAGATACATACTTATCAAGGACACGCAGTAGCTGTTCCTTGAACATGCTCCACATTTCCATTGTGTCTATCCCCTGCAGTTTTCCTCTCCAGGCGATGCATCCTAAGTCTTGCCTCATCGCATCATAATTGCCTTTCCCCCAGCAATAACTCTTGCCCTGCGGTTTATACCTATCCCTTTCCATCGCTAAAGTAAAAGTAATCGAATTGTGGTCACTATCACCAAAATGCTCACCTACCTCCAAATCTAACACCTGTCCTGTTTCATTACCCAGTACCAAATCCAATACGGCCTCACCTCTTGTTGGTCTATCTACATACTGCATCAGGAAAACCTCCTGCACACATTGGACAAAAACGGATCCATCTAAAGTACTCGAACTATAGTATTTCCAGTCAATATTTGGAAAGTTAAAGTCCCCCATAACAACCCTGTTATTTTCGCTCCTATCCAGAATCATCTTTGCAATCCTTTCCTCTACGTCTCTGGAACTTTTCGGAGGCCTATAGAAAAGCCCTAACAGGGTGACCTCTCCTTTCCTGTTTCTTAACTCAGCCCATACTACCTCAGTATTCAAGTCCTCATCAAATGTCCTCTCAACCACCGTAATACTGTCCTTGACTAACAATGCCACCCCTCCCCCTCTCTTACCACCTTCCCTGAGCTTACTAAAATATCTAAACCCCGGCACCTGCAACAACCATTCCTCGCCCTGCTCTAACCATGTCTCCGAAATGGCCACAACATCGAAGTCCCAGGTACTAACCCATGCCGCAAGCTCACCCACCTTATTCCGGATGCTCCTGGCATTGAAGTAGACGCACTTTAGACCACCTTCCTTCCTGCCGTACACTCCTGCAACTTTGAAACTTTACTCATGACCTCACTACTCTCAGCTTCTTGTGTACTGGAGCTACAATTCAGGTTCCCAATCCCCTGCTGAACTAGTTTAAACCCTCCCGAAGAGCATTAGCAAACCTCCCCCCGAGGATATTAGTACCCCTCTGGTCCAGGTGTAGACCATCCCGTTTGTAGAGGTCCCACCTACCCCAGAATGAGCCCCAATTGTCCAGGAATCTGAAACCCTCCCTCCTGCATCATCCCTGCAGCCACGTCTTCAACTGCTCTCTCTCCCTATTCCTCGACTTGCCAGCATGTGGCACGGGTAACAACCCAGAGATAATAACTCTGTTTGTTCTAGCTCTAAGTTTCCACCCTAGCTCCCTGAATTCCTGCCTTACATCCCTATCCCTTTTCCTACCTATGTCGTTGGTACCTATGTGGACCACGACTTGGGGCTGCTCCCCCTCCCCCTTAAGGATCCCGAAAACACGATCTGAGACATCGCTGACCCTGGCACCTGGGAGGCAACACACCAACCGCGAGTCTCTCTCGTTTCCACAGAATCTCCTATCTATCCCCCTAACTATGGAGTCTCCAATGACTAATGTTATACTCCTTTCCCCCCTTCCCTTCTGAGCAACAGGGACAGACTCTGTGCCAGAGACCTGTACCCCATGGCTGTCTCCCCCAACAGTATCCAAAGCGGTATACCTGTTACTAAGGGGAACGACCACAGGGGATCCCTGTACTGACTGCTTACCCCCAGCCCCTCTCACCGTCATCCATCTATCTTTATTCTTTGGCGTAACTACCTCCCTGAAGTTTCTATCTATGACCCCCTCTGCCTCCCGAATGATCTGAAGTTCATCCAGCTCCAGTTCCCTAACACGGTTTTTGAGGAGCTGGAGTTGGGTGCACTTCCCACAGATGAAATCAGCAGGGACACTGACGGCGTCCCTCACCTCAAACATTCTGCAGGAGGAGCATTGTACTGCCTTCCCTGACATCACCTCTAGATTTAAAAAAACAAGAAAAAGAAAAAGAAGGGAAGAGCTTACCTGATATTCCCTCAAACCCTTAGGTTAGAGGAGGTGGAAGGGTGGGGGACACTACAAGTGTAGTGTCTCGGGTTTAGCAACCACGGACTTGTTACAGGCACTCACCTTCCCGACAGGCCCCTGCTCCCGCCGAAAATCCGGATCCGCTCCCGCTGGAAGGTAAGCAGATTTAAAGGCACTCACTCACCTTCCTGACAGGCCCCTGCTCCCACCGAGAATCCGGAGGCTGCTCCCGCTGAAAGGTAAGCAAATTTAAAGGCACTCACTCACCTTCACGACAGGACCCTGCTCCCGCTTCCCAACGACCATGGGTTTTTTTTGGTTAGAGAAGGAGGTAGGGGGGAATCACTGAGGAAGTGTTTCGGGTTTAACTGTCACTTGACAACAGCCCCTTCCTCCATTGACCCCAGATCCTCAGGCCGCCACCACCACGGGGCTGGTGGAATATCTCGCCGGCGGGAACGGCAATGGTGCTGTTATCAGTGCCCCTGCATGAGGCCGCTCCCAAGCCGCCCCCGTCCCCACCCCCCACTTCCTTATCATCACAATATTGGCCGCCCAGTAATAATTACTAAAATTATTCTAAATTCTATTATGTTAATTACTAAAATGATCCCTTTTTCACCTGTGGGGACTTACCCGCCCAAACAAAGCCCAAAATGATTTTGTTGATCCTCTTTAAAAACAGACCATGGTATGAAAATCGGGAGGCATTGGAACACAAATAAAAATCTCGGCAATATCGTCACCTTAACCGTCTGCACCCTCCCCGCCAGTGATAGCGGGAGCACATCCCATCTCTGAAACTCGCCCCTCATCTGCTCAACCAGCCGGGACAAGTTCACCTTGTGTAACCGGCCCCAGTCGTGCGTCACCTGTATCCCCAGATACCTAAAGTTGTCCCTCACTAACCTAAACGGTAGCTCCCCTAGCTGACCCTCCTGGCCTCTTGCCTGGACTACATACATCTCACTCTGTCATATTCAGTTTGTATCCCGAAAACCAGCTAAATTCCCCCAGAATCATCATAATCTCCCTCATCCCTGCCCCTGCCACATATAGGAATACATCATCCGCATACAGCGATACCCTATGCTCCTTTCCCCCCCCTCCTCCAGACCCCAGAAGCTCTCCGTACAATTGCCAGCAGCTCTATGGCTAGCGCAAACAGCAGCGGGGAGAAGGGACATCTCTGTCTCGCCCACTGGGTCCGAGGTCGTCCTGTTTGTCCTTACCCTAGCTTCCGGAGCCTGGTACAGCAGCCTGACCCAGTCAATAAAGCCCCTACCAAACCCAAACCGTCCCAACACCTCCCATAAATAGTCCCACTCTACCCGGTCAAACACCTCTGCATCCATGACCACAACTACCTCTACCTCCCTACCCTCTGGGGGCATCATAATCACGTTAAGCAACCTTCTAATATTGGCCACCAACTGCCTACCCTTGACAAATCCGGTTTGGTCCTCCATAATCACCTCCGGCACACAATCTTCAATCCTGGGGGCCAACGCTTTGGCCAGCAGCTTAGCGTCCACATTGAGCAACGAGATCGGCCTGTCGGACCCACGCAGCTCCGGGTTTTTTCCCCGCTTCAATATTAGCGAGATGGTGGCCCGTGACATCGTTGGGGGCAGCACCCCTCTGTCCCTCGCCTCATTTAAAAACCTTAACCAGCAATATCCCCGAAAATTTCTTGTAAAATTCTACCAGGAACCCATCCGGCCGCGGAGCTTTTCCCGACTGCATTGCCTTTGAGTCCTCAGAACTTTCTTCGGCCCTAATCGGAGCCCCCGACTCACCCACCTGTTCCCTGCCCACCCTTGGGGAAAGTCAGCCCGTCCAAAAAGTGTTTCATCCCCTCGGGGCACGAGGGAGGCTCTGGTAATTGGGAAAATGTTAAGAGTCCATTATAAAGGATGTATTAGCAGAGCATTTAGAAATACGTAACATAATCAAACAGATGGCTTCATGAAGGGAAAACCATTCCTGACAAATTTATTAGACTTCTTTTGACGTGGTAATGAACAGGGTAATAATAATCTTTTATTGTCACAAGTATTAAGTTACTGTGAAAAGCCCTTAGTCGCCACATTCTGGTGCCTGTTCGGGTAAGCCAGTACGGGAATTGACAATACACTGCTGGCCTTGTTCTGCATTATAAACTAGTTGTCTAGCCCACTGAGCTAAACCGGGCCCGGGTAGATCAAGGGGAACCAGTAGATGTAATAGACTTTGAATTCCAAAAAGCATTCCATAAGGTACCACACGGAAGACTACATAAGATGAGAGCCCATGGCGTTGGGGTTAGTATATTAGCCTGGATAGAGGGTTGGCTAACCGAGTTAGGATTCGAGGAGCAACCTGGAACCAGTGGAGTGCCATCGGAATGTGTGCTGGGGCCACAATTATTCACAATATATATTAATGACTTGGACGAGGGAAGTGAATGCACTGTTGCCAAGTTTGTGGATGACACAAATAGGTGGGTTGGCAAGTGGTGAGGAAGCCACAAAGAGTCCACAGAGGTTAGGTGAGTGGGTAAAAACTTGGCAGATACAATGTAGGAAAATGTGAAGTTATGCACTTTGGTAGGAAGAATAAAGGAGCTGAATATTATTTAAATGGAGAAATTTTCAGCACCAGGATTGGGGGTCCTAGTGTATAAATCACAAAACGCTAGCATGCAAGTTCAGCAAGTATTTGAGAAGAGAAATTGTGGTTTTTTTTATTTATCAAGAGTTACAAAGCCAGAGCTCAGTGGACAGGGGTGAACCCCTAATCCAGCTCCTTGTCTGCTCCAAAAACTAATTTAAATTGAATCCAATTCATGGTCCCCACAAGAGAGACAAACCAGATCCAGGCATTACACCTGGCCTCATACTCATTGAAGCCAAAAGGCCGAGAAGCGATAGACAAATAGAATGTTGACCTTTAAAGGGAAGAGAGTATAAAAATAGGGAAGTCCTGATAAAACTATACAAGGCACTCGTTAGACCACACCTGGAATACTGTGAGCAGTTTTACATAAATACAGAGGAGATAGGAGCAGGAGGAGGCCTTTTGGCCCTTCGAGCCTGCTCCGCCATTTATCACGATCATGGCTGATCATCCAACTCAATGGCCTAATCCTGCTTTCTCCCCATAACCTTTGATCCTATTCTCCCCAAGTGCTATATCCAGCCGTCTCTTGAATATATTTAATGTTTTAGCATCAACTTCTTCCTGTGGTAATGAATTCCACAGACTCACCACTCTTTGCTGGTTTAGTTCACTCGGCTAAATCGCTGGCTTTTAAAGCAGACCAAGCAGACCAGCAACACGGTTCGATTCCCGTACCAGCCTCCCTGGACAGGCGCTGGAATGTGGCGACTAGGGGCTTTTCACAGTAACTTCATTGAAGCCTACCCGTGACAATAAGCGATTTTCATTTTTTCATTTCATTTCATTTTCTTTGTGTGAAGAAGTGTCTCCTCATCTCTGTCCGAAATGGTTTACCCTGAATCCTCAGACTCTGACCCCTGGTTCTGGACACACCCATCATTGGGAACATCTTCCCTGCAAATACCCTGTCTAGTCCTGTTCGAATTTTATAAGTCTCTCTGAGATTCCCCCCTCATTCTTCTGAACTCCAGTGAGTACAATCCTAACCTGTCCATCTCTCCTCATATGACAGTCCCGCCATCTCTGGAATCAGTCTGGTAAACCTTCGCTGCACTCCCTTGACAGTAAGAACATCCTCAGAAAAGGAGACCAAAACTGCACACAATATTCTAGGTGTGGCCTCATCAAGGCCCTGTATAATTGCAGCAACACATCCCTGCTTCGGTACTAGGAACCTCTTGCAATGAAGGTCTCCTTATCGAAGGAAAGATATACCGTCATTGGAGGCAGTCCAGAGAAGGTTCAGTAGGTTGATCCTGAGTATGGAGGGATTTTCTTGTGAGGAGAGGTTGAGTAGGTTGGGCCTGTACTCATTGGAGTTTCGAAGAATGAGAGGCGACCTTATTGAGATATATAGGATTCCCGGGGGGCTTGACAGGGTCGATGCTGAGTATGTTTCCTCTTCTAGGAAAGTCTAGAACCAAAGGGCATAATCAAAAATAAGGGGCTGCCGATTTAAGACAGATGAGGATGAATTTCTTCTCTGAGGGTAGTGAATCTGGAATTCTTTACCTCCGAGGGCTGTCGAGGCTGGATCATTAATATGTTCAAGGCTGAGAGACATTTTTTTATTCCGTGAGGGAATCTAGGGTTATAGGGATAAGGTGGGAAAGTGGAGTTGAGGATTAAATCAGATCTGCCATGATCTCATTGAATGGTGTTGCAGACTTGATGGGCTGAGTGGCCTACTTCTGCTCCTACATCTTATCCTCCTGGTGCTCCGGTTTCCTCCCACAAGTCCCAAAAGATGTGGGGCGCGATTCTCCGCAAATGCGGCGAGTCGTAAAGGCTGCCGTGAAACTGGCCGTGTTTCACGGCAGCCTCCGCGCCCCCTCCCAGGACCCGATTCTCCCCCCTGGGCGGGGCTAGCAGCGCGGCCCGTGAAGCACTGCATCGCGGGCTTAGCGACCGTTGCTAAGTCCGCGCGCCAAGCGTCACGGCGGCTGACGCGCACGATGACGTCAGCCGCGCATGCGCGAGTTGGACGGCTCCAACCCGCGCATGCGCGGGCCGTCGTGCCCCTCAGCCGCCCCGGGGACTGATCCTCCGGGGTGGCGGAAGAATAAATAGTGCGCGGGTATTGGACCCGCTGCCCGCGATCGGTGCCCACCGATCGCAGGCCCATGCCACCCTTGGCACGGCCGTGGTGTGGCCGTGCAATCGGTGCCATGGTTTTTTGGCACTTTGCGGCCGTTTTCACGAACAGTGAGAGCAGGTGTGATTGCGTTCGTGAAAACGGCCGTAAAGGCCTGGGAACTCGGCCCATCGGCCTGGGGAGAATCGCTGTTCGCCGTAAAAAACGGCGAGCAGCAATTTGTGTCGTGGGGCGGCCGTGGGGGGGGGGGGGGGGGGAGAATAGCGGGAGGGCGGGAAAAATGTCGGGAAGGCCCTCCCGCTATTCTCCGACCCGTCGTGGGCAGCGGAGAATCGCGCCCGTGCTGTTAGGTGAATTGAACATTCGGAATTCTCCCTCAGTACCCGAACAGGCGCTGGAATGTGGCGACTCGGGGATTTTCACAGTAACTTCATTGCAGTGTTAATGTAAACCTACTTGTGACACTAATAAAGATTATTATTATATATTAACTTGGACCAGTCCAGTCTCCAATAGAATGATTTTAGGGAGAATGTCCTATGGGTTAGGGTCTTTGAAACTATATTATTACAGAGCCGATAAAGGTTTCATCAAAGCTGTTCAGTCAGTGACATGCACAATGTGGTTAGAATGGTGGTTAGCATCACTGCCTCACAGCTCCAAGGACCCTGGTTCAATTCCGTCTTCGGGTGACTGGGTGGAGTTTGCACATTCTCCCTGTGTGTTTCCTCTGAGTGCTCTGGTTTCCTCCCAAAGTTCAAAGATGTGCAGGTTAGGTGGATTGACCAAGCTAAATTGCCCCTTAGCGTCCATTAGGTTAAGTGGGATTATGGGGATAGGGTGAGACGTGGGCTTAAATAAAGTGCTCTTTCCAAGGGCTGGTGCAGACTCGATGGGCTAAATGGCCTGCTTCAGCACTGTAAATTCTATGATTCAGTCAGTGACACACACGGTACAGTTATTCACGTACACGGTATTCAGTCAGTCAGTCACAATTCCTGCATGTACACCATTGTATCCACCATTGTATACAACTTGGAGCTGTGTCTTATTCACTGGTTACTCAGTAATATATATCACTGACTGCTGTGACCCACCTCCGTGCAGCTGCTCCATGAGGCTGGCAATGTGCCCATGTTGTGTCAACCTTTCCCTGTTATTCTTTGTCGTTGGTATTTTGTTCTAGCCTGATTTCAATGAACACGAAAATAAAAGCAACGTTTTATCCCCTGTGGGTCGCTCTAGCCCGTCACCCTGTTTAAAGTGGAATCAATTCGTACAGTCTGACACCCCCCCCCCCCCCCCCCCCCACCCACCTCCTCCCGTGTATGGTTTGCAATCTCTCACCCCCTAGCTGGTGGGCCAGATGTCCCTTGTCTTCCGTTTCAGCCCAGTCATTCCTGAGGAGCTATTTTAGTTACTGGTTTGGAATCTGCTGTGGAGTCGATGCTAAACTATGATCACTGGATCTGTGACATCCGACAGGAAGCATAACTTTCCAGCCAAGTCTTAAGTTGCATCCATCATCTCTACAATTCCTGTTAGTTCCCGTCACAGAAAATAGTGCTAGGGAGGGGGAGGGGGGTTGTGGGCTAGGCAGGAGCACAGTCCCTCTCCCAGACACACAGCTAGCACTGACTCAGAATTAAAATCACCCCCGAGGTCAGGGCAGTACAGGACAAACAACAGCCTCCAGCAAGCTGAAAATCCAGACACTTGTTAAATCTGTTAGGGGGCTAAGACTTCACACTAAATATATACCATTACGGCTAATTCCTAAAATGTAAAACCCTTTCAAAATGACAAGCCACACCTAGCCTTTGAACAACAGGAGCTAATCTGGCAGTGCGGAAGAAATGCGCACCTCATTATCCCTAAAGGTGCACTAATGGTCCCTGTGTATTTCCAAGATCAAATTCAAAGGGGATTATACAAAGCCCATTTCTGTTCTGTAAACCAGCCTGGCCAACTGGAGCTGAGTTGTTGCTAGGACAAAGGACCCTCCAACCTTTCCGGGTTCGGAATGGTCAGAACATTAACAACCTTAGGAACCCAGATGAAGGAATATACACCCGTTGCCAAAGCCAAAGTGGAGAGCTGGGAGAACCATTTATACTTTCTTGCTGCACTACAAATCAGCCTGCCATCTTCCATCGACCAAGCAGCAGCAGCACAGAAAATGGGTTGCGTTCTATTAGGGAAGGAAATCGGCTGGCCGATGCATAACTCCAGACTCTCAGCAATGTTGGTTGACTCGTTTTAATGGCTGTCCCTCATCTACACTTTCTATTGGAACTTCTGTACCATCGCCTAGAAGACTGATTCGTCTCTGCATCTCATCGTGGAGTCAACTCTTCTGGAACTGTGAATTATCCAGCATCAGTTTTCGACCTGCTGACCTCTGTGAAGCCATTGGACTTTGGATTCTGGACTCTTGATTTAAGTGAAACAATAATTATTTTCTCTCTAGTCTTTGCCCTGTAAATCCTTCTTTCTCGATCCCCATCTGTTACAGTATGGATGCACCAGGGCTTATGTAGCGACACTGCCTCCTGCATTTTGAGTGTTTGCGAATAAATAAACTAACCCTCTTGAGTTTTAAAAGGACATTTCAGAGGGAATTTAAGAGTCAACCACATTGCTGTGGGTCTGGAGTCACGTGTAGGCCAGACCGGGTAAGGACGGTAGATGTCCTTCCCCAAAAAGCAAACCAGATGAGTTTTTACGACACTCGACAATAGTTTCATGGTCATTGTTAGACTTTCAATGTTCGGTGTCATCTTTGCCATGGTGGGATTTGAACCCAGGTCCCCAGAGCATTACTCTGGCTCTCAGGATTACTAGTCCAGCAACAATGCCACAGCGCCACCACTTCCCATCCTAGCTTGGGCTTGCTGTGGGGTTATCGCTCAGAAAATTGGGTCGCACTGAAACTCTGGGGTCGCAAAATCTGCCAGCATTTATAAATTCCTCATTCACCTGAGGAAAGAGCAGTGTTCCGAAAGCTAGTGTTTGAAACAAGCATGTTGGACTTTAACCTGGTGTTGTAAGACTTCTCAGTGCTCACCCCAGTCCAATGCCAGCATCTCCACATCATAGCATTTATAAAGGGTGACATAGGGGCAGCACGGTGGCGCAATGGTTAGCACTGCTGCCTCATGGCGCCGAGGTCCCAGGTTCGATCCCGGCTCTGGGTCACTGTCCGTGTGGAGTTTGCACATTCTCCCCGTGTTTGCGTGGGTTTCGCCCCCAAAAGATATGCAGGGTAAATGGATTGACCACGCTAAATTGCCCCCTAATTGGAAAAAATGAATTGGGCACTCTAAATTTATTTTAAAAAAATAAAGGGTGAAATCAAAATCAAAATGCCTTTCTGTTGAGGGGAGAGGAAAAATGAGGGCTGTTTAAATAAAACCTCTCCTGTTGGTAACAAATAGATTGGATTGGCGTTTCCAGGAATTGAGTTCCGGAGCCATGAGGTCATGTTGCAGTTGTACAAAACTCTGGTACGGCCGCATTTGAAGTATTGCGTACAGTTCAGGTCGCCTCATTATAGGAAGGACGTGGAAGCTTTGGAACGGGTGCAGAGGAGATTTACCAGGATGTTGCCTGGTATGGAGGGAAAATCTTATGAGGAAAGGCTGATGGACTTGAGGTTGTTTTCGTTAGAGAGAAGAAGGTTAAGAGGTGACTTAATAGAGGCATACAAAATGATCAGAGGGTGGACAGCGAGAGCCTTCTCCCACGAATGGAGGTGGCTAGCACGAGGGGACATAGCCTTAAATTGAGGGGTAATAGATATAGGACAGAGGTCAGAGGTGGGTTTTTTATGCAAAGAGTGGTGAGGCCGTGGAATGCCCTACCTGCAACAGCAGTGAACTCGCCAACATTGAGGGCATTTAAAAGTTTATTGGATAAGCATATGGATGATAAGGGCATAGTGTAGGTTAGATGGCCTTTAGTTTTTTCCATGTCGGTGCAACATCGAGGGCCGAAGGGCCCGTACTGCGCTGTATCGTTCTATGTTCTATGAATCGCTAATCAATCTGCAGGTCACTGCTGTGTGTATGATCCTGCAGGAAAAGCATAGAGGCATTTAAAAAAAATTGTGTTTTTCTGTCAGTTTTCTTGAACATTTCCCAGCACAAGATATAAAAATATTGAAAATGGGAAATAAAGGCTGTTGGTCAAGCCTCATCCAGTTGGCTAAGGGATCTTTCTCATTTCCGATTGGCCGTAGGAAGGCCGTGCGTCACAAGGATGGATGAGTTGGCTGAATAATGGCTGGAGGGGGGGGGGATCATGTGATAAAACGTCCAGGAATACATTTAATCACAGTTGATTACTTGTTGAAAATGTTGCTTCCTAATCTGACCATTATCAGCTACAAATTGACCTCCTTGCTCTCAATACCGATTTATTTCGACATAATACTTTTCTTTTTATGAAGAGTACCCAATTCTTTTCTCTTCCAATTAAGGGGCAATTTAGCGTGGCCAATCCACCTACCCTGCACATCTTTGGGTTGTGGGGGTGAGACCCACGCAGACACGGGGAGAATGTGCAAACTCCACACGGGACAGTGACCCATGGCCGGAATCGAACCCAGGTCCTCAGCGCCGTGAGGCAGCAGTGCTAACCGCTGCGCCAACGTGCCGCCCTCCTCCCACTTATTTTTGATTCTTTCATGGGATGTGGGGGTGGCTGCCAAGGCCAACATTTGCTGCCCATCGGGCCTGTTGGGTTGTACGGCAATTGCTGGTTATTGGGCTGATTACTGGACAGGTCAGTGGCAAGTGGAATTTAACACTGAAATATGTGAGGCAATGCATTTTGGGAGGACTAACAAGACAAGGAAATACACAATAAACGGTGAGTCTCGGAAGTACAGAGAACCAGAGGGACCTTTGGGTGCTTGTCCATAGCATAGGACAGCTACATAAGGTGGTTAAGAAGGCATATGGGGTGCATGCCTTTATTAGCCGAGGCACAGAACATAAGAACAGGGAGGTGGAAGTGCCGGAAAATGGGATTAGAACAGCTAGGTGCTTGCTGCCCAGCACAGACACGATTGGCCATAGGGCCTCCTTTGTGCTGAAAAACTCTATAACACGATTAGCAATTTGACATTTGTTAATACAAAGTCATTCAACCAAAATGGAACAATTTATACAGTTCAGTCTCACTTTTGCAGGTACGAGGGCTGAAAGGCGGCGCAATGGTTAGCACTGCTGCCTCATGGCGCCGAGGTCCCAGGTTCGATCCCGGCACTCGGTCACTGTCCGTGTGGAGTTTGCAGGATAGGTGGATTGGCCACGCTTATTGCCCCTTAGTTTGAAAAAAAATGAATTGGGTAGGCTAAATCTTTGAGAAAAGAAAACTTCTGCAGGTATAAATTGTTGGTAGAGATTTTTTTAATGCATATTTTCATTTAGTTTTATTCTTTTTTTCTCTCTTTCAATCTAATCTTTCCATCTTTCTGTACCTTAGTTGACTCTAATTTACACTCTCGTTGTACTTCTCTTTATTTCTCAGTCCTTAAATGTCATTATTTAAAAGATTGATTGTTTGGGCTGGATTCTTGCTCCGCGCCTGCCGCAAGATCACCACAGGCTGGACGCAGATTATGTAAAGGTCCATTGACCTCGGGCTTGTCGGGTGCACATGGCCGAAGATTCCCTCCCTCTGTCTCACCACTCACCAAGGTCCCAGGTTCTTTGCATGGCTGGCCTTATCCTTATCAGCTCCACTCACAGCACGTTACATAAGAACATAAGAACTAGGAGCAGGAGTAGGCCATCTGGCCCCTCGAGCCTGCTCCGCCATCAATTAGATCATGGCTGATCTTTTGTGGACTCAGCTCCACTTTCCGGCCCGAACACCATAACCCTTAATCCCTATATTCTTCAAAAAACTATCTATCTTTACCTTAAAAACATGTAATGAAGGAGCCTCAACTGCTTCACTGGGCAAGGAATTCCATAGATTCACAACCCTTTGGGTGAAGAAGTTCCTCCTAAACTCAGTCCTAAATCTACTTCCCCTTATTTTGAGGCTATGTCCCCTAGTTCTGCTGTCACCCGCCAGTGGAAACAACCTGCCCGCATCTATCCTATCTATTCCCTTCATAATTTTAAATGTTTCTATAAGATCCCCCCTCATCCTTCTAAATTCCAACGAGTACAGTCCCAGTCTACTCAACCTCTCCTCATAATCCAACCCCTTCAGCTCTGGGATTGACCTAGTGAATCTCCTCTGCACACCCTCCAGCGCCAGTACGTCCTTTCTCAAGTAAGGAGACCAAAATTGAACACAATACTCCAGGTGTGGCCGCACTAACACCTTATACAATTGCAACATAACCTCCCTAGTCTTAAACTCCATCCCTCTAGCAATGAAGGACAAAATTCCATTTGCCTTCTTAATCACCTGTTGCACTTGTAAACCAACTTTCTGTGACTCATGCACTAGCACACCCAAGTCTCTCTGAACAGCGGCATGCTTTAATATTTTATCGTTTAAATAATAATCCCGTTTGCTGTTATTCCTACCAAAATGGATAACCTCACATTTGTCAACATTGTATTCCATCTGCCAGACCCAAGCCCATTCACTTAACCTATCCAAATCCCTCTGCAGACTTCCAGTATCCTCTGCACTTTTCGCTTTACCACTCATCTTAGTGTCATCTGCAAACTTGGACACATTGCCCTTGGTCCCCAACTCCAAATCATCTATGTAAATTGTGAACAATTGTGGGCCCAACACGGATCCCTGAGGGACACCACTAGCTACTGATTGCCAACCAGAGAAACACCCATTTATCCCCAACTCTTTGCTTTCTATTAATTAACCAATCCTCTATCCATGCTACTACTTTACCCTTAATGCCATGCATCTTTATCTTATGCAGCAACCTTTTGTGTGGCACCTTGTCAAAGGCTTTCTGGAAATCCAGATATACCACATCCATCGGCTCCCCGTTATCTACTGCACTGGTAATGTCCTCAAAAAAATTCCACTAAATTAGTTAGGCATGACCTGCCTTTTATAAACCCATGCTGCGTCTGCCCAATGGGACAATTTCTATCCAGATGCCTCGCAATTTCTTCCTTGATGAGCCCGCTTTTTTTTTAAAATTTAGAGTACCGAATTCATTTATTTCAATTAAGGGGCAATTTAGCGTGGCCAATCCACGTAACCTGCACATCTTTGGGTTGTGGGGATGAAACCCATGCAAGCACGGAGAAAATGTGCAAACTACACACCGACTGTGACCCGGGATCGAACCTGGGACCTCGGCGCCGTGATGCAGCAGTGTTAACCACTGCACCACCCAATCACAAAAGTAACTGGAGGTAAAGTGTGCAACCAACCCCCCCCCCCCCTCCCGCCCCGATGCTTTTTCTCCAGGGTTGCAAACGACCTTCATTTCCTGGAGACTCCAATCTAACCCAGAGGTTTGGCAACGCTTGAGAAAAGTTGTTTTGATCAGGTTCTGTTTATTCCATGAGTGACTCGAGAGATAGTTTTTCTGAAAACATTGTTGTTTTACACACTGTTTACATATTTTTGTGGTCACATGGTT
The DNA here is from genome assembly GCF_902713615.1 of Scyliorhinus canicula. NCBI lineage: Eukaryota > Metazoa > Chordata > Chondrichthyes > Carcharhiniformes > Scyliorhinidae > Scyliorhinus > Scyliorhinus canicula. The sequence continues at coordinate 18,382,344 of NC_052168.1, forward strand.
GTAACCCTTTATAAGAACTAGGAGCAGGAGTAGGCCATCTGGCCCTTCGAGCCTGCTCTCCATTCAATGAGATCATGGCTGATCTTTTATGGACTCAGCTCCACTTTCCGGCCCAAACACCATAACCCTTAATCCCTTTATTCTTCAAAAGACTATCTATCTTTATCTTGAAAACATTTAATGAAGGAGCCTCAACTGCTTCACTGGGCAAGGAATTCCATAGATTCACAACCCTTTGGGTGAAGAAGTTCCTCCTCAGCTCAGTCCTAAATCTACTTCCCCTTATTTTGAGGCTATGCCCCCTAGTTCTGCTTTCACCCGCCAGTGGAAACAAACTCCCCACATCGATCCTATCTATTCCCTTCATAATTTTATATGTTTTCATAAGATCCCCCCGCATCCTTCTAAATTCCAACGAGTACAGCCCCAGTCTACTCAACCTCTCCTCATAATCCAACCCCTTCAGCTCTGGGATTAACCTAGTGAATCTCCTCTGCACACCCTCCAGCGCCAGTACGTCCTTTCTCAGGTAAGGAGACCAAAACTAAGAACAATACTCCAGGTGTAGCCTCACTAACACCTTTGACAGATGCAGCATAACTTCCCTAATCTTAAACCATCCCTCTAGCAATGAAGGGCAAAGCTCCATTTGCCTTCTTAATCACCTGTTGCACCTGTAAACCAAGTTTTTGCGACTCATGCACTAGCACACCCAGGTCCCTCTACACAGCAGCATGTTTTAACGTTTTATCATTTAAATAATCCCTTTTGCTGTTACTCCTACCAAAATGGATAACCTCACATTTGTAACCTCACATTTATGGCAGTGGCTCTGATGCTCTGATTTGGACCAACTTTGTTCTCACTGGAAAAGAAGCTGGATTTTTCTTTTCAACACTGGAGGAACTTGGGCACCATCTACAGTGGAATGCACGATGGCAAACCAGGTCCTTGATCAGAGAACGTTGAAGCGAAATTGGGCGGATGAAAGGATCTGAAATAGAAACAAGAAATGCTGGAAAATCTCAGCAGGCCTGGCAGCATCTGTGGAGAGAGAAACAGTTCACGTTTCGAGTCCAACATGACCACTTCGAGAGTGATCCGACCACGCTGGTTGGTGGCTGAGGGTTATAAAGGCAACATCGGGGCACTGGCCATCGAACCCTGTCCCCTTCACTGGGTGACATTCAAACTGATGAAACATTGATGAGTTTGGAGATTAATTCTGCTTCTTTTCTCCACCCATGCAACTGGACATTTCCAACATTGTGCTTTAGTTTCTGCCTGAATTGGTGCAGTCCCATTTCTGACCAGGGGGGTGACCCAATATTGGGTTTTGGTAATAATTGCGATTTATGGCGCGGTCCATAGGGGGCGCTATTACTGCAGTACCCTGTATTGGCCGGGGATGGCGCGGTTACTGTAGTACCTGTTGCAATACCGGCAATGGACAGATGGGGCGCAGTTGTTGCAGTACCCGTAGTAGACCGGGAGGGCGCTGCTGTTACGGTACCGCCAGTGGACGGAGAGGGCGTTCTTGTTGCAATGCCGGCAGTGAACGGAGAGGGCGCAGTTGCTGCAATGCCGGCAGTGAACGGAGAGGGCGCAGTTGCTGCAGTGCCGGCAGTGGACAGAGAGGGCGCAGTTGCTGCAGTGCCGGCAGTGGACAGAGAGGGTGCCGCTGTTGCAGTGCCGCGGGGTTGCCGGAGGGGGCGCTGAGGGAGAGCCGGAAGTGGCGGGGGAGGACCGGAAGTGGCGGGCAGGCGCTGTCCGGAGCCGCTCCCATGGCGACCCGAGCGCTGCAGGAATGGGCCCGAATTCAGGCCACCGGCTACCCGGGGGTGGAGGTGAAAAACATGAGCTCGAGCTTCAGGGACGGACTCGCCTTTTGCGCCATCATCCACCGGCATCGGCCTGATCTGATGTGAGTGAGGGGGTGAGGGAGGAGGGAAGGGGGGTGAGGGAGGAGGGAAGGGGGGTGAGGGAGGAGGGAAGGGGGGTGAGGGAGAGGGGGGGGGATGAGGGGGAGGGGGGTGAGGGAGGAGGGAAGGGGGGTGAGGGAGGAGGGAAGGGGGGTGAGGGAGAGGGGGGGATGAGGGGGAGGGGGGTGAGGGAGGAGGGGGGTGAGGGAGGAGGGAAGGGGGTGAGGGAGGAGGGAAGGGGGGGTGAGGGAGGAGGGAAGGGGGGTGAGGGAGGAGGGAAGGGGGGTGAGGGAGAGGGGGGGATGAGGGGGAGGGGGGTGAGGGAGGAGGGAAGGGGGGTGAGGGAGAGGGGGGGATGAGGGAGGGGGGTGAGGGAGGGAGGAGGGGGGTGAGGGAGGAGGGAGAGGGGGTGAGGGAGAGGAGGGGGGGTGAGGGGGAGGAGGGAGGGGGGTGAGGGAGAGGAGGGAGGGGGGGTGAGGGAGAGGAGGGAGGGGGGGTGAGGGAGAGGAGGGAGGGGGGGTTGAGGGAGAGGAGGGGGGGGGGTGAGGGAGAGGAGGGGGGGGGCGAGGGAGAGGAGGGCGGGGGGGTGAGGGAGAGGAGGGCGGGGGGGGTGAGGGAGAGGAAGGAGTGGGGGGTGAGGGAGAGGAGGGCGGGGGGGTGAGGGAGAGGAGGGCGGGGGGGTGAGGGAGAGGAGGGCGGGGGGGTGAGGGAGAGGAGGGCGGGGGCGTGAGGGAGAGGAGGGAGGGGGAGAGGATGGAGGGGGGTGAGGGGGAGGGGGGTGAGGGAGAGGACGGTGGGGGGTGAGGGAGAGGAGGGCGGGGGGGTGAGGGAGAGGAGGGCGGGGGGGTGAGGGAGAGGAGGGCAGGGGGGGTGAGGGAGAGGAGGGCGGGGGGGTGAGGGAGAGGAGGGCGGGGGGTGAGGGAGGGGGGGAGGGAGGGGGTGAGGGAGAGGAGGGAGGGGGGTGTGAGGGAGAGGAGGGCGGGGGGGGTGAGGGAGAGGAGGGCGGGGGGGTGAGGGAGAGGAGGGCGGGGGGGGTGAGGGAGAGGAGGGCGGGGGGGGTGAGGGAGAGGAGGGCGGGGGGGTGAGGGAGAGGAGGGCGGAGGGGGTGAGGGCGGAGGGCGGAGGGGGGTGAGGGCGGATGGGGGTGAGGGAGGGGAGAGCGGGGGGATGAGGGAGGGGAGGGCGGGGGGATGAGGGAGGGGGGGGCGGGGGGATGAGGGAGGGGAGGGCGGGGGGGGATGAGGGAGGGGAGGGCGGAGAGGAGGGAGGGGGGTGAGGGAGAGGAGGGAGGGGGGTGAGGGAGAGGAGGGAGGGGGGTGAGGGAGAGGAGGGAGGGAGGTGAGGGAGAGGAGGGAGGGTGAGTGAGGGTGAGGAGGGAGGGGGAGAGGAGGGAGGGGGTTGAGGGAGAGGAGGGGGGAGTGAGGGAGACGAGGGGGAGGGGGGTGAGGGGGAGGGAGGGGGGTGGGGAGAGGAGGGCGGGGGGGTGAGGGAGAGGAGGGCGGGGGGTGAGGGAGAGGAGGGCGGGGGGGGTGAGGGAGAGGAGGGGGTGAGGGAGGGGAGGGCGAGGGGGATGAGGGAGGGGAGGGCGGAGAGGAGGGAGGGGGTGAGGGAGAGGAGGGAGGGGAGTGAGGGAGGGGGGTGAGGGAGAGGAGGGAGGGGGTGAGCGAGAGGGGGTGAGGGAGAGGAGGGAGGGAGAGGATGGAAAGGGGTGAGGGAGAGGAGGGAGGGCGGGTGAGGGAGAGGAGGGAGGGGGGTGAGGGGGTGAGGGAGAGGAGGGAGGGGGTGAGGGAGAGGAGGGAGGGGGAGAGGAGGGAGGGGGAGAGGAGGGAGGGGGCTGAGGGAGACGAGGGTGAGGGGGAGGGAGAGGAGGGAGGGGGTGGGGAGAGGAGGGAGGGGGTGGGGAGAGGAGGGAGGGGGTGGGGAGAGGAGGGCGGGGGTGGGGAGAGGAGGGAGGGGGGTGGGGAGAGGAGGGAGGGGGGTGGGGAGAGGAGGGAGGGGGGTGGGGAGAGGAGGGAGGGGGGTGGGGAGAGGAGGGAGGGGGTGAGGGAGAGGAGGGTGGGTGAGGGGGAGGGGGTGTGAGGGAGGGGGGTGTGAGGGAGAGAAGGGGGTGAGGGAGAGAAGGGGGTGAGGGAGAGGGGTGGGGTGAGGGAAAGGGGGTGATGGAGAGGAGAGGGAGGGGCGTGGGGGTGAGGGAGGGAGGGGGTGAGGGAGAGGAGGGAGGGGTGAGGGAGAGGAGGGAGGGGTGAGGGAGAGGAGGGAGGGGGGTGAGGGAGAGGAGGGGAGGAGGAGTGGTGTGAGGGAGGGGAGGGGGTGGTGTGGGGGGTTGAGGGAGAGGAGGGAAGGGGTGAGGGAGAGGAGGGAAGGGGTGAGGGAGAGGAGGGGGGTGAGGGAGGGGTGAGTGGGAAGGGGGGGTGGTGTGAGGGAGGGGAGGAGGGGGGCATGAGGGAGAGGGGGTGCGAGGGAGGGGACAGGGGCGCGAGGGAGGGGAGGGGGGCGCATGGGAGGGGAGGTGGGGGGTGCGAGGGAGGGGAGGGGGGTGCGAGGGAGGAGGGGGTGAGAGAGGGAGGGGAAACTGGGGGAGGGGGGTGAGGGAGAGGATGGTGTGAGGGAGTTGAGGTTGACGGGGTGAGGGAGGGGGGTGAGGAGGCGGGGAGGGGGGCTGGGGAGGGGGTGAGGAGGGGGGTGGGAGGGAGAGGAGGGGGGTGTGAGGGAGGAGGGGGTGAGCGAGGGAGAGGGTGTGGAGGAGGGGGTGTGAGGGAGAGGAGGGGGTGTGAGGGAGAGGAGGGGGTTGTGAGGGAGGAGGGGATGAGCGAGGGAGGGGAGAGGGTGAGGGAGAGGATGGTGTGTGGGGGTTGAGGGAGAGGGTGGTGTGGAGAGGGGGGTGAGGAGGGGTGGAGGGGGGGAAGGGATGAGGAGGAGGAGAGGGAGTGAGGAGGTGGAGAGGGAGTGGGGGGGACAGTGAAAGAGGTAGGGTGAGTGAGGGTGGCAAGACGGAAGGTGAGGTGGAAAGGAAGGTGTGAGGGGGTAAGAGGGTGACAAGGGGGAAAGAGGGTGGTGTGGTGAGGGGGAAAGAGGGTGGCAAGGGGGAAAGAGGGTGGTGTGGTGAGGGGGAAAGAGGGTGGCAAGGGGGAAAGAGGGTGGTTAGGGTGAGGGGGACGCGGGAGGGTGTGGTGGGGAAAGGGGGTAGCGAGGGGGTGGGAGGGGGACGGGATGAGAGGGAGGAGAATGGGGAAATTATGGGTGGGGGTGGAGTTCGGGAAAGGTCTGAGGTGGACGGTGAGGGTAAAGTTGGGAAGTGGCGATGGGGGGGACTCGGCTGCTGCTTCCTTTCATCACCAGATTGCAAATTGTTGCTGGTGACCCGGCCCACTGGGGATAACTGAGATATTGGATCATGGGGGGCATCGCTATGCCATCAGGTAGAGTAGGTCACCCTGTTTGCTTTGGTTTGGTGCCTTTTTTTCATCCCAGAATTGATTCGGGCACGTTGTAGAAACTGTGAGCCGGCAGCACCTTCTCTCAGTGCTCGAAGCAGAAACACAGGCCCTATTTAAACAATACCTGGATGTGCACTTGAAGCACTGTAAACTAAGGAGCAAAGAATGTAGGGTTAGACAAGATAGCTCTTTGTTTTGGTTGGCGCAGATACAGCAGACCAAATGGCCACCTCCTGTACTAAAAAACTGGGCTTGGCACTGGGTCCTTCTCGCTGTTACATTCCTTGAGTATCGCATCAATTTATAACTCTGCTCTGGGGAATAACAACAATTGAAATCTTCAGTCTTGTGGGTAGAGGGTGCAGTACAGCTGTGTTGCAATGATATATTAAGGTATTTATAGGTTTTTTTTGCAAGATTGTACGAAACCTGATTGTGAGTATGGTGATGAAACATGGCTTTGCTGCGCCTGTGCTTGGGGCCCAGGCCTGTATTGCATATCATCCAGCATAAGAGATACTTAGTGGATGCCATTCACCAGAGACTGAACCCAGGCATATACATACTGTGGCTGCCAGAGCAGGCCAGAAAATGCGGACGTCAACTCGCCTCCTGACAAGGCACAAGACAGGGACGTGGTGGAATGCTCTCCACCTGCTGGATGACTTCAGCTCCACGCCATCCAGAACAAAGCATGCCGCTTTATCGGCACCGTTGGGAGTGGCACTGCCAGCCGGCAGGGCCTACCAGGCCCCGGCTTCGGCTCTGACTCCCGAACAAGTGAGAATCGTGTACCTTTGTGGGACAGGTGATTCAGTGGCCCCCTGCTCGAGGGGTGTAAGCAGTAGGGGAGTTTCACCTTGGGTGAGAGCAGAATGTGAGGCCGGAAATGGCTGATCGATGAGGGACAAAGTGCAAGAAAGAATTTGTAGCCGTACATGCCAGAACTCTCCTTGAGAAAGAATCAAGGGTTTGCCGGACCATCCAAGCATTGATGAGATCACAACGTTTCAGTTGGATTGTGCGAAAGAGAGTACAGCCCGCCCTTTAAAACCTTTGAAAATGCAAGCTGGGGTTGGGGTGAGGTTCTGGAAGAATCGCAGACATTCGGTGTCGTTACCGTGTTGGTGTTGGGCAGGCCAGACTCTCCTCAAATCTCAACTACGTGCCCAAGGGTGGTAGCTGTGAAAGAGGAGGGAGGTAAATGATTCAGAGAGTTTCCTCCTCAGAGTGAGGGGGGGTGCGGGGGCCTCCCATACGCAACCAGCAGTCTTGAGTGATTCACTGTACTGAGAGCTGTTGCACTTTGATGTTTCCCCTCCTGTTTCACTCGCCACTCACCCCATTAGAACATAGAACAGTACAGCACAGAACAGGCCCTTCGGCCCTCGATGTTGTGCCGAACAATGATCACCCTACTTAAACCCACGTAACCCGTATACCCATAGCCCAACAATCCCCCCATTAACCTTACACTACGGGCAATTTAGCATGGCCAATCCACCTAACCCGCACATCTTTGGACTGTGGGAGGAAACCAGAGCACCCGGAGGAAACCCACGCACACACGGGGAGGACGTGCAGACTCCACACAGACAGTGACCCAGCCGGGAATCGAACCTGGGACCCTGGAGCTGTGAAGCATTGATGCTAACCACCATGCTACCACCTTGCCCAGCCACCCTCCTCCCCTGCCAGCTGCCCATCCCTGCTCAGTGCGTTCCATTTAGAGGTTGACTGCGTCAGGAATTGGCACCAACATCTTTCTATAGATGCATCAAAGCATGTTAATGTGTGGGTTTAATGGTGTGTGACCTTGAGCTGCCTACAGTCTGTTCCAATTTAATGCCAGTGCCACACTCCAGCTGGCCACTACTGTATTTACAGGAACAATCTCGAGGACTGATCTGCTGGAGTGTGCTTCAATTGGAAGTCGAACTTTCAGATTAAATTTGCACTGATTTCAAGGCATTTGTGTAAATATTGGCTGCTCGTTCGAGCATCTTCTCCAAGTGATCAGGTTTAACGCTTTACTTAAGCTATTTACTTGAGCTAGACTATCCAATCTCTCTTAAACAACTCTATAAAACAGAATGGAAAGGACGAGATGGTCAACACCACCATGCCCTTCAATACCACCTGATCTTCTGCCTGCCCTTCCCCCAGTGCAGACCTCTCACGGGTCCTCTTGCTCTCTAATCTTCCGCAGGTATCGCCGCACAGGTGCCCAACATCCCCATCTCACCCTGCTGCACCCCTCCCTGCAGCAATTATCCCCCCTCACCCCACTGCGCCACTCCCCGCAGCATTCATGCCCTCTCCCCTCCCTCCCCACCTGCTTCCTCCCCATCGCAGCCAACCTCTTTCCCCCCCCCCCATCCCCGACCCCCTTCCCAACCTCATCCCTGACCCCCTTCCCAACCTTGCCCCCTCACTCACTCTTTCCCCCATCTCTTTCCCATTCTCTGACTGTCTCCCTCTGTATGTCTTTATCTCAGCTCTCACTTTGGTATTTTATCGCGGGTATGTTGTGTCTGACGTTCTTGTCTCTTTTTCAGAGACTTCGATTCGCTCTCCAAAGAAAATGTCTACGAAAACAATCGCCTTGTGAGTGTTTCATTATTAATATAACAAAGTTTCCTGTTGATATGACTGCAGCCAACCATTTCCTGGTCAGACCCTTGGTTTGCATCTGATCTGTAGAATAGTCACTTGGTCGCGCTCTCCACTGCTCCATCCCCCAACCGAGAAAGAGGTGAAATGATAAAGCAAAAGCGTTTGTGGTCATGCAGCTGTTTTGAGTACGGAGTGAATTGTGCTGCGCGCAAAATGTGTGGGAGTGGAGAGTGTGACGAGGCTTGTGCATGATGTAGCCAACATAAGAACCTGGTGTGGATGGGAATTCACTGCAGAGGGTGGGGGGACAAGTTGCTGCTTTTTAAAACCTTTCAGCCTCCAGATGCTGGCGAGTGTTCACGGTGAGTTTCATTTTTATCCCTCCATGTGACATCCGGTGGCGGCCATGGAGAACGTGCCCACGCATGAGATGGTTCCTGCCCGAGCACGCAGTCTGTGGCCTTTTCTGCCCGATTTTCAGGGATGCTGCGAGCGGAAAAAGTGACAGAATTAAGAAAATAGATTTCCTCCTTCAAAAAAAAGCAATAAAATGAGGAATGCGTCGAGCAATCTCTCGGACCCAGGACAACATGCGTGGCACTGGAAAGGAAAAGATGGCAGAGGGACCTGCGATGTCGCCAGTCTGTTTGACAGAGAAAGTGATCAAATTTATCTCGGCATAATTCAAGAAGCCGAGGCTGGCGGCTTCAATGGATCCAGCAAGAGCCATGGAGTAGATAAAGTCGACCCTTGGGAGAGTAGAGCAGAGTCTGGGGACTCGGAAGGCGTCGATCCAGAAGGCTGAGGAATTGATGGCCGACCAGGAGGAATGGAGGCTGAAATGCTGGTAATGGCTGAGGGAGAAGGCTGGTGGTCTTGAGAACCGCTCACGGAGGCAGAACCTGAGGATCATGGGGCTACCCATGGTGGAGGTGGGAGCATTTGACCGTCCTCCCGTTGTGGATCGAGTTCATCGGTCGCTGGGGAGAAAGCTGAGATCAGGGGAGTGGCCACGTGCAATGATCGTGAGGCTACATCAATACCTCGACAAGGAAAGGATCCTGAAGTGGGCCAAGGAGACCAGTAAACGTATCTGGGAAGGCCACACAGCCCGTATGTTCCAACACGTTTAAATAAGGCCAATGCTGTTCTTTTCAATAACAAGATTTGGTCAGGCATGTTATACCCGGCTCGTTTGTGGGTCACGTTTGACGGAAATGAACATTATTTTGACTCGCAGGAGGAGATGGATATTTTTATGAAAGAATATGGATTGGGAGATGTCTGAGGACATAGAATTTACAGTGCAGAAGGAGGCCATTCGGCCCATCGAGTCTGCACCGGCTCTTTGAAAGAGCACCCTACCCAAGCCCACACCTCCACCCTATCCCCATAACCCAGTAACCCCACCCAACACTAAGGGCAATTTTGGACACTAAGGGCAATTTATCACGGCCAATCCACCTAACCTGCACATCTTTGGACTGTGGGAGGAAACCGGAGCACCCGGAGGAAACCCACGCACACACTGGGAGGACATGCAGACTCCGCACAGACAGTGACCCAAGCCGGAATCGAACCTGGGACCTTGGAGCTGTGAAGCAGTTGCCCTATCCACAATGCTACCGGTGGTTCATGTGTGGGTTCACCTGCAAAGCTGAACTGTGGTATCGTCCCGGGGTTGAACATAGAACAGTACAGCACAGAACAGGCCTATCGGCCCTCGATGTTGTGCCGAGCAATGATCACCCTACTTAAACCCACGTAACCCGTATACCCGTAACCCAACAATCCCCCCATTAACCTTACACTACGGGCAATTTAGCATGGCCAATCCACCTAACCCGCACATCTTTGGACTGTGGGAGGAAACCGGAGCACCCGGAGGAAACCCACGCACACACGGGGAGGACGTGCAGACTCCACACAGACAGTGACCCAGCCGGGAATCGAACCTGGGATCCTGGAGCTGTGAAGCATTGATGCTAACCACCATGCTACCGTGAGGCCCCGAAGGGGCTGTATGTTTTCAAGTTTGATTGGTATTGTTGATATTTTGCTCTTATTTAACACTGCACTGTTAATATGTAGTTATAGAGCTTTGCAACATGTTCCACTCTATGTTCGGGGTATAGATATTATGGGTCTTGAACGTATTTGGAGTTTAGTGGGATATGCGGGGGTGTACGGGAAGGAAATCAGGAGCTGGGCAATACGGGTTTGTAGTGATGGAGTAGAGGGGAGACTTAGAAGTTTTGGTTTTAATGAAGTTCATATTTAGCCTCTGGTAGGGGTCACCCTGTAGCAGAAATGCTGGTTAATGTAAATGAAGTGGGGGAGAGAGCTGCGGTTGGCTGTATGGGGGTCAGTCTTTCTGCCAGACCAGACCGATCTCATGGGATGTTAAAGGATTGAATGGGGGGGCAGCACGGTGGCCTAATGGTTAGCACAACCGCCTCACGGCGCTGAGGTCCTAGGTTCGATCCCGGCTCTGGGTCACTGTCTGTGTGGAGTTTGCACATTCTCCCCTTGTCTGCGTGGGTTTCGCCCCCACAACCCAAAAATGTGCAGAGTAGGTGGATTGGCCACGCTAAATTGCCTCTTAATTGGAAAAAATAATTGGGTAATCTAAATTTAAAAAAAAAAGGATTGAATGGGTCGATCAAGAGATCGCGAGTGTTCGCTCACTTGAAAAGTTTAAAGGCAGATATGTCTTTTATGCAAGAGACTCACTTTAGGATCAAAGGCCATGAGGTTGAGGAAGGAGTGAGCGGGAGGGACTAGAAGATGAGAGGAACGGAAGTGCTTATTGGCAAAACAGTGGCGTTTCGGCGAGCAACATAGTCCTGAAGAACTCCACTGAATACCTTCCACTAGTCCAAGAAACAATTATTCACCACTACTGTCCGTTTCCACTCACACAGCCAACTTTATATCCATGCTGCCTCTCTCCCATCATTTCATGAACGTTCTGGCAGGCCAATTATGTAGTACTTTTTCAAATGTCTTTCGGAGTCCAAGTACAACACACCAACTGCGTTACCCTCATCACCCCTCTCTGTTACCTCATGAGAAAACTCGAGCAAGTGAAACAGGACTTGCCTTTTACAAATCCATGTTGGCTTTCCTCAATTCACAGTCACACAAACAAGTGTGGATTAATGTTATCCCAGATTATCGTTCTGAAAGTTCTCCCACCCCTGAGGCTAAACTGACCGGGCTGCAGTTTCTGGATTTAGTCCCTTAGCCATGCCTCCGCTTCCATGTGTAGATGCCCTTTTGGTCCCTAATTGGCCCTACCCCATCTCTTAGCTTCTTACTATTAATATTCCTTTTTGATTCCTTTTTATGTTAGCTGCCAGTCTCGTCTCTTATGCTCCATCTTGGTTTAGTACAGTGGGCTAACAGCTGGCTTGTAATGCAGAACAATGCCAGCAGCGCGGGTTCAATTCCCGTACCGGCCCCCCCCGAACTAGGGGCTTTTCACAGTAACCTCATTGAAGCCTACTTGTGACAATAAGCAATTTTATATTATGTCCCAGGTTCGATTCCCGGCTGGGTCACTGTCTGTGTGGAGTCTGCACGTCCTCCCCCTGTGTGCGTGGGTTTCCTCCGGGTGCTCCGGTTTCCTCCCACAGTCCAAAGATGTGCGGGTTAGGTGGATTGGCCATGCTAAATTGCCCGTAGTGTCCTAATAAAAGTAAGGTTAGGGGGGGGGGGGGGTTGTTGGGTTACGGGTATAGGGTGGATACGTGGGTTTGAGTAGGGTGATCATGGCTCGGCACAACATTGAGGGCCGAAGGGCCTGTTCTGTGCTGTACTGTTCTATGTTCTATATGTTATTTATTTCTCTTTTCCATTATGCTGCCTGGTCTTATATTATTTATCTGACATCTGTTATGTACACACTTTTTCTGCTGTCAAACTGCCCAGTATTCTTTAACAGCCTAGCCTGCCAATCTTTGATTCCAGTTTACTAATACCAAATTTGTTCTCGCCTCACTGAAATTGGCCACCCTCCAATTAAGAATTTATACCCCAAATTGCTCATCCATTTTTAGAGAAACCCTGAACCTTATTATCCTCTGATCACTGACCCTTGACCCACCTCATTGCCCATAACTCTTCATCATCACTCTTTGATATATTGCTGCTTCTCTCTCTGTCCCTGATCAGATTTGGTGACTTAAGTGTTTGGATAGCCCAGTTCGAATGAAGTCGCTGCGAAGGGGTCTTTCTGCTAACATCGCTGATTTAGAGGGGTGGGCAAGGATTTTAACAATACTCCACCTATGTCCTTCGATCCACAGGTGTCCAGGATAACTAGCCATAATCTCGCTTCAGTTAAAAGAACTGTATTTGTCGTCTTGTGATGGTGTAAACCAGCAACAGGTTGACCAAGCAATGCATTGACTGCGTGAATTTACTGAGAGAGTTGAGGAAATTCAGCTGGAGTGGAAACTGGTGTCAGCGTTCTCGAGTGACTGGAGAACTGAGGGATCAGACCGCTTCTGAAACCAAGTAGATTAGCTGCAAAGTTAATTCAATTAATTAATTGGATTGTGTTGCATAAGTTAATAAGGGAGATGCTAAGACCCGACTGAATAATCGGCTAGAATAAAGGACGTTTGTGCCGATGACGTACGTGTGAGGCACTAGATGTGCAGCATTTGCTCAGAAGGTGAGAGAGGGAAGTTTGATTCAAGCAGAAGTTTGGCTCTTGCATCGCTCTCAGGTTGCTGTGGAATAGTTCTGTTCCATCTACTAAGCACAAACGACCTGAGGTGCTTTATGGGCAATTTTATTTTTAACCGGTTGATGTCTTTAAATATCCCAGACAGTGTCATAAAGTTCCACAGCACAAAAAAGACCCATTGCATCTGCACCAGTCAAAAACACCCACCTAAGTATTCTAATCCCATTTCCCAGCACTTGGCTCATTGCCTTGTCTGCCTTAGCATCACAAGTACACATCTAAATACTTCTAAAATGTTATCACGGTCTCTGCCTCCACCACCCTCTCAGGCAGCGAGTTCCAGACCCCACTCATGTCCCCATTAAACATCCTGCCCCTTACCATAAATCTGTGCCCCTCCCCGGTGATCCCTCCACCAAGGGGAAAAGTTTCTTCCTGTCTACTCTATCTCTGCCCCTCATTTATTTTCACAATCATGTCCCCCCTCAGCCTCCTCTGCTCCAAGGAAAACAACCCAAGTCTATTCACTCTCTCTTCATGGCTAACAATCCGCAGCCCAGGCAACACCCTTTCCGGTGCTATCACATCCCTCCTATAATCTGGATTCCAGAACTACACGCAATACTCTAGCTGTGGCCTAATCAGCGTTTTATACACCCAGCACAACCTCCCTGTTCTTAAACGCTATGCCTCGGCTAATAAAGGCAAATATGCCATGTGTCTTAACCATTTTCTCCACCTGCTCTGCTACCTTAAGGGATCGGTGTACATGCACACCAAGGTCCTTCTGATCCTCGTGCTTCCCACGGTCCAGTCTTTCATCATGTACCCGTGCCTTGTTTATCCTGCCCAAATGCATCACCTGGCATTTATCCGGATTGAATTCCATTTGCCACTGATCAGCCTTTCTGACCAGCCCGTCTATATCCTCCTGTGATCTAAAGCTATCCACTCACTATTTACCTCCCCACCAATTATCGCATAATCTACGATAGGACACTGCTAACATTTAAAATTGCACAAAAGCTGCCTCTGACGAGTTTAGAAAGGGTCATTGAGATGGCTGACACATGGCTCCAGAATCAATGGGACCTTTGTCACCTAATGTCACCGTTCTGCCTTGGAGGGTTCTATACTAGTCATGGGTGAAGCTGTTTTCTGGTTCAGCGTGTACGGTTGCAATGATTTTCTGATTAAGCACAGCTAGGTTTAGCTCTGCCTGTGCAATTTTATGACCACTGTACAAAAAAAAGTTCCCATATTATGGGTATTGGTGCTTACAGACCTGTGTGTGACAGCCAGCTGTTTGCAGGAATTCTGCCACTGCCTTTATCTGTAGTGGTGTGCAGTTTTGCTGTGGATCGGAATGTTTGGGCTGGGGGAGTAGCTTGGGGTCGGTGTTGTAGTGGGGGTGAGCTCAGGCTTGCAGCATTGGGGGGGAGCTCAGGGTCAGCGCATTGGGGGGAGCTCGGGGTCAGGGTGTTGGGGGGGGGGCTCAGGATCGGGGCGTTGGGGGGTGCTCAGGGTCGAGGTATGGGGGTGGAAGCTCAGGGTCGAGGCGTTGAGGGGAGCTCAGGGTCGGTCGATGGGGGGGAGCTCAGCGTTGGGGGGGAGCTCGGTCAGCGGATTGGGGGGAGCTCGGGGTCAGGGTGTTGGGGGGGGGTCAGGGTGTTGGGGGGAGCTCGGTCAGGGTATTGGGGGGAGCTCGGGGTCAGGGTATTGGGGGGAGCTCGGGGTCAGGGCGTTGGGGGAGCTCGGTCGGGGCGTTGGGGGGGCTCAGGGTCGGGGCGTTGGGGGGAGCTCAGGGTTGGGGTGTTGGGGGGGCTCGGTCGGGGCGTTGGGGGGGCTCAGGGTTGGGGGGGCTTGGGGTCGGGACGTTGGGGGGGCTCAGGGTCGGGGCGTGGGGGGGCTCAGGGTCGGGGCGTTGGGGGGGGCTCAGGGTCGGGGCGTTGGGGGGTGCTCAGGGTCGAGGTATGGGGGTGGAAGCTCAGGGTCGAGGCGTTGAGGGGAGCTCAGGGTCGGTCGATGGGGGGGAGCTCAGCGTTGGGGGGGAGCTCGGTCAGCGGATTGGGGGGAGCTCGGGGTCAGGGTGTTGGGGGGGGTCAGGGTGTTGGGGGGAGCTCGGTCAGGGTATTGGGGGGAGCTCGGGGTCAGGGTATTGGGGGGAGCTCGGGGTCAGGGCGTTGGGGGAGCTCGGTCGGGGCGTTGGGGGGGCTCAGGGTCGGGGCGTTGGGGGGAGCTCAGGGTTGGGGTGTTGGGGGGGCTCGGTCGGGGCGTTGGGGGGGCTCAGGGTTGGGGGGGCTTGGGGTCGGGACGTTGGGGGGGCTCAGGGTCGGGGCGTGGGGGGGCTCAGGGTCGGGGCGTTGGGGGGGGCTCAGGGTCGGGGCGTTGGGGGGTGCTCAGGGTCGGGGCGTTGGGGGGGGGCTCAGGGTCGGGGCGTTGGGGGGAGCTCGGCCGGGGCATTGGGGGGAGCTCGGTCGGGGCGTTGGGGGGGCTCGGGGTCCGGGCGTTGGGGGGGCTCAGGGTCGGGGCGTTGGGAGGGCTCGGTCGGGGCGTTGGGGGGGCCTCAGGGTTGGGGGGAGCTCAGAGTCGGGGCGTTGGGGGGGGGGGCTCAGGGTCGGGGCGTTGGGGGGGCTCAGGGTCGGGGCGTTGGGGGGGCTCAGGGTTGGGGGGGCTTGGGGTCGGGGCGTTGGGGGGGGGGCTCAGGGTCGGGGCGTGGGGGGGGCTCAGGGTCGGGGCGTTGGGGGGGGGCTCAGGGTCGGGGCATTGGGGGGGCTCAGGGTCGGGGCGTTGGGGGGAGCTCGGCCGGGGCATTGGGGGGAGCTCGGTCGGGGCTTTGGGGGGGCTCGGGGTCCGGGCGTTGGGGGGGCTCAGGGTCGGGGCGTTGGGGTGGCTCGGTCGGGGCGTTGGGGGGGCTCAGGGTTGGGGGGGCTCAGGGTTGGGGGGGCTCGGGGTCGGGGCGTTGGGGGGGGGGCTCGGTCGGGGCGTTGGGGGGGCTCGGGGTGTTGGAGGGGGGCTCAGGGCCGGGGCGTTGGGGGGGGCTCAGGGTTGGGGGGAGCTCAGAGTCGGGGCGTTGGGGGGGGGGGGCTCAGGGTCGGGGCATTGAGGGGAGCTCGGTCGGGGCGTTGGGGGGGGGGGTTTCAGGGTCGGGGCGTGGGGGGGGGGGGTCGGGGCGTTGCGGGGGCTCAGGGTCGGGGCGTTGCGGGGGCTCCGAGTCGGGGCGTTGGGGGTGTTCAGGGTCGGCGCGTTGAGGGGGGGCTCAGGGTCGGGGCGTTGGAGGGGCTCAGGGTCGGGGCGTTGGGGGGGGGCTCAGGGTCGGGGCGTTGGGGGGGGGGAAGCTCAGGGTCGGGGCGTTGGGGGGAGCTCCGGGTCGGGGCATTGGGGGGGCTCAGGGTCGGGGCGTTGGGGGGAGATCGGGGTCGGGGCGTTGGGGGGGGCCAGGGTCGGGGCGTTGGGGGGGGGGTTTCAGGGTTGGGGGGGGCCAGGGTCGGGGCGTTGGAGCGGTTCAGGGTCGGGGCGTTGGGGGGGCTCAGGGTCGGGGCGTTGGAGGGGCTCAGGGTCGGGGCGTTGGGGGGGCTCGGTCGGGGCGTGGGGGGGGTTCAGGGTCGGGGCGTTTGGGGGGGCTCAGGGTCGGGGCGTTGTGGGGGCTCAGGGTCGGGGCGTTGTGGGGGCTCAGGGTTGGGGCGTTGGGGGGGCTCAGGGTCGGGGCGTTGGGGGGGCTCAGGGTCGGGGCGTTGGGGGGGCTCGGTCGGGGCGTGGGGGGGGGTTCAGGGTCGGGGCGTTTGGGGGGGCTCAGGGTCGGGGCGTTGTGGGGGCTCAGGGTCGGGGCGTTGTGGGGGCTCAGGGTTGGGGCGTTGGGGGGCTCAGGGTCGGGGCGTTGGGGGGGGAAGATCGGGGACAGGGCATTGGGTGGGGGGGGAAGATCGGGGACAGGACATTGGGCGGGGGGGGTGAGATCAGGGACAGGACATTGGGCGAGGGCGTGAGATCAGGGACAGGGCATTGGGTGGGGGGAGGATCGGGGACAGGGCATTGGGTGGGGGGGGGGGGAGATTGGGGACAGGGCATTGGAGGGAAGCTCAGGGTCCGGAGATCGTGGGGGGGGGGGGGAGGGGGGGGGGGGGGGGTGTTGCAATAGCTTGGGCCGGTTAAGGCACTGTTTGCAGTGGCGCCTGTGTGTGGAGGCAGGGTTCTGTGAAGAATCAGACAGATGCTTGATTGTCTACACTCAGGGTCACATTGAGACAGTGAATGATTGTGTCGGCAGGGAGTTATATTTTCCCTGAGTCTGGGTTTTCTGTGGGCTGGCAGGTCGGAACAAGTTCAGAGTCAGTTCTCAGCTGGTTACCCAGTGTTGAGTGGCTGACTGCAGACACACTCACTCACTTATTGCAGCCATTTTCAAGCTGATTAGGTTTCTGATCGGTGTAGCAGGATATCTATGTTGAATGCAAAGTGTGTGTGGGTTTTCTGGCGGTGAATCAGCCGCACGGTGTGCAGCGTGCTACCCAGCCAGCCGTGCCAGTGAGCTCCAGCACCCTGGTACTCACTGCGCTGTGCCAGCTGTGAAACCCATGACATCAACAGTTTACCATGTTCCTTTCTGATCTGTTCATAATAACAACAGGAATAACAGTGTTGTTCAGAATTCAGTTTTAAAGTAGAACAGGATGTGTTATTACGGATGTATTCTAACTGTCCGGACCAAGGAACTGAGGACAGTGTTTGTCTTAAAGGGTGCTATTTAAATCTGTAACAATTACTGAAACGCTGGATAGTACCTGCTGGAGTATTTTTCCGTGCGAGCGACTCTGTGTCAGTCAGCCCTGGCGGTGCCATGCTGGTTCACGGCAGCACTATGCCTGGTCAGTCCTGGTGGCACCAGCCCAAGCCAGTACTGCCCACTTCCCGCCCGTGTCTGCGCGGTAGCCAGGCGATGTTTCCTGTTAGTCTCATGTTTGCTGTATCCGCAGCCTCGAGTTTTACCGCAAGCTTTCCTCCTGTACCTGTCCGGTTACAAGTCCGATCTATTTAATTGACTTAGAAAGGCAGGTTTTGTTTTGCAGACCCTGGTCCCATCAAAAGATTTTCTTAGCCCGCACTGGGCAGGAATATTGATGCTCAAAAATCCGGGCCACTGTTTAGCTTGCACTGGTTAATTTGCTGCCTCCCTCGTTTAAAAATGATCTCGGTCCCCATGCAAAGAAATTGGAAAGTCCAAAAGAAATAGTGTCTTGGTAATATCTCTCTTCCCTTTACTTCTAACCCACAGATCCTGTTGATTGCTGCCTAAGTCCCTGTAAGGGCCCCTGTAGGGGCTGGTTTAGCTCACTCAGCTAAATCGCTGGCTTTTCCGGGACCTGCCAATCACACAGGCCTGTCTGTCTTACACTACACCTGCGTTTGCTGCGGCAAATTCAGCCTCCTCTACTTTGACCAGACAGCATCAGCTTAATTCTCTGCCCCATTCCCCACTCTGACCTTCCTGTCTTCATCCTACAGCATCAGTCCAATGAAGCTGAATATAAACTCGAGGGACAGAGCCTCATCTTTCAGTTAGGCACTTTACAGCCTTCCGGACTGGAGATTTCAGTCATAACGTCTCCCATTTTCTGGGGGGGGGGGGGGGGGGGGGGGGGGGGGGGGGGGGGGATGTTAAATGTCGGTAATGATTCCGCAGGGCCCATTTACATCCCCTCTAAACCCTTCTTTTGTTTTTTTACTTAAGAATCCACGGACTCTCTAGGACAGCACGGTGGCACAGTGGGTAGCACTGCAGCCTCACGGCACCGAGTCCCGGGTTCAATCCTGGCTCTGGGTCACTGTCCGTGTGGAGTTTGCACATTCTCCACGTGTTTGCGTGGGT
Organism: Scyliorhinus canicula; assembly: GCF_902713615.1. Lineage (NCBI taxonomy): Eukaryota > Metazoa > Chordata > Chondrichthyes > Carcharhiniformes > Scyliorhinidae > Scyliorhinus > Scyliorhinus canicula. The sequence goes on from NC_052168.1 coordinate 18,400,881, forward strand.
TTCGCCCCCACAACCCAAAGTGTGCAGGGTAGGTGGAATGGCCACACTAAATTGCCCCTTAATTGGAAAAAAGGAATTGGGTAATCTAAATTTATTTTTAAAAAAGAAGCAAAAAAAAAAAGAATCCATGGAATCCCATCGTATCTGCAACAACCCTCTGAAAGAGCACTCTGCCTGGACCCCCACCACCACCACCACCTTATCCCCGTAACCCCACCTGACCTGCACGTCTTTGTGGACACTAAGGGGCAATTTAGCATGGCCAATCCACCTAACCACGTCTTTGGACTGTGGGAGGAAACCGGAGCACCCGGAGAAAACCCACGCAGTCACGGGGAGAACGTGCAAAGTCCACACAGACAGTGACCCGAGGCCGGAATCGAACCCGACTCCCTGGCGTTGTGAGGCAGCAGTGCTAGCCACCGTGCCGCCCATACTTGTCCCATTGCCACTTCCTCTTGCCTTGAACCATCATTCCTTTTGTCACTTCATCTACACCACCCAATCACAGGCGTTCCCTTTTCTTTACGCCTTCTTCTCTTCTGCCTCTATCCAAAACCTGCGTCATCTTGAACCTTTTCCATTTCTAAACAAAAGATGAGCGATCTGATCCCTCCACAGATGCTGTCTGATCCGCGGAGTATTTCCAGCATTTTCTGTTTTATACAGGAGGCCAGACCATCTGTCCTGCACGACACCCACCACAGGGCAGGGCCACCTGCCTCAGGGCACACACCTCAGCAGCAAAAGGGCAGAGGGGGTGACATCGGGGCTGGCATGCTCTGCCCTCTTGAGCTCACATAGAAGTTACTATTAGCCAATCAGGTGTTATTAAAAACAGCCGTAATAGAACTATAAAAGTGGCGTTACAGGGTGGATTTTATGTGTGTTTAGTTGTTCCAGCTAAAATCAGAGTGCTAGAACATGGAAGTCAAACATTCACAGTTTTATCATGCAGTGCAAGCTATAACACTTAAAAATAAGTGCGTACTTGAAAACTTTGCAATTCGGAACTTCGGTTGATTGAACCCTTTCCTACTCATTACAATTTGCCACTTGTACATTTCTCTTACCCCTACTCTGTGGGAATTTATACATTTCTATTATACGTGGTTAGATTAAATACCAACTCCACAGACTGTTATACATTAACAATAACTGCAGTTGCTAAACCAAATTTCTTGTGAAAGAGCTAAATTTTTTATTGGGCTGAGATCAGTGGACCGTATCAAAATAATTCTTTGCTTATAATCGCTTTTTCTACCAAGTGAAACTTTTAATTACTGGTCTGTCTTTGCTTCTGTCCCTTTTGACAGTCTGCTGCCCCCATTTTGGGGAAATCTCAAATTAGAATAAATTCCTATTATAGTTGCCTTCCCTATTCAGGACTGACTGTTATTAACCTTGAGCCAGTGATTACAATCGCCCTGAAGCTGGGGAGCCGGTATGCATTGGCACGTTTCCAATTAACTTCTCAGAAAGTCGGCAGTTACTTGGATAATAAAGGCAAATTAAAGTACCTGTCCCAGCAATACACACAGTATCCGGAACAAAGCAGTAGAGCTGACAGCAGTGGTACAGATGAATGAGCTGTGCTCCGAAAGCTAGTGATTCGAAACAAACCTGTTGGACTTTAACCTGGTGTTGTAAGACTTCTTACTGTGCCCACCCCAGTCCAACGCCGGCATCTCCACATCATTTAAAGTGTTTTTCAAACTTTTTTACCGGGGATCCAACCCGGCCGACCTTCGCGACCAAACTCAGTCGACCTGCACGACCCACGCCGGCCGACCTTCGCGGCACACGCTGGCCGACCTTCGCGACCTAACTCAGTCGACCTGCACGACCCACGCCGGCCGACCTTCGCGACCTAACCCGGTCGACCTGCACGACCCACGCCAGCCGACCTTCGCGGCACACGCCGGCCGACCTTCGCGACCTAACTCAGTCGACCTTCGCGACCCACGCCGGCCGACCTTCGCGACCCACGCCGGCCGACCTTCGCGGCCGACCTTCGCGACCTAACACGGTCGACCTGCACGGCCCACGCCGGCCGACCTGCACGGCCCACGCCGGCCGACCTTCGCGGCCCACGCCGGCCGACCTTCGCGACCAAACCCGGTCGACCTGCATGACCCATGTCGGCCAACCTGCGCGACCCACCATTTTCTCTTACCTTGTAATGTTCAGGTGAAATGTGGTGAACCTCCAATTTTTAGAGGATGAAAATATTTTCAGTTTCTGCATTTTTTTCCTGTAAAATTTCATCAAATAAAAACTCCCCCGATCTCGTATAAAAAAAATGCGGCCGCACTGCGCATGCGTGCCTGTTCATCGGTGTGCATGCGCACCGACGAGCGGGTACGCATGCGCAGTGCAGCCGCATTTTTAAAATATGTTTGTGGCCATTTTGAAGCCGCTTGCAGCCAGCTTTATTAAAAGGCGGCTGTTGCACGTGGATTTGAGCAATCGGGAGCGCCGCAGCGGATGGCTCCATGACCCTCCCGACACCCGCCCGTGACCCACCCGCAGGCCGCTCCCCCGACTTTGACAACGCCTGCTTTAAAAGGTGGCAGAATATGCACCCGAGGTCCCGTCCGGGTTAAATGCCGGAAAATGGGATTAGGCCCAGTTCTGTTTTCAGCTGGTGTAGACACAATCAGCTGCAAATGTTTCCACATTTTAAAAAATGTTCTTAATATCTGAAAAGCAAGAATGTGCAGTGATGTCCAGGGAGGGGGAAGCACATGAATTGCTCCTTCACAGAATCAGTACGAAGAAAATGGGCCGAATGGCTGCTTTTTGTGCTGTAACGATTCTATGATGCTCACACAACTTGGCACATTCTAGATATTGTTGTGGGTCCAAGAACGAGAACCCCAATTTGTTATGGGATTCCGGATGAGAACCTAACTTATAACTTTGGAAAACTGCAAAAAGGTTACTGCGCCACAGGAGTGACAACACTGACTAGCAGACAGCTTTTAGGGTAAAGCAAACTTTAATTTGAACACATTCGCAACAAGGAAATGTTTACATCCAACATTTGTTTTTTAAAATGTAGAGTACCCAATTCATTTTTTCCATTTAAGGGGCAATTTAGTGTGGCCAATCCGCATATCGTGCACATCTTTGGGTTGTGGGGGCGAAACCCACGCGAACACAGGGAGAATGTGGAAACTCCACATGGACAGTGACCCAGGGCCGAGATCGAACCTGGGACCTTGGTGCCGTGAGGCAACAGTTCTATCCACTGCGCCAATGTGCTGCCATTACATTCAACATTTTACTTGTTTTCTATCCCTGCCTCAGTGTAAAATCATAGACTCCCTATAGTGCATTCGGCACATCGATTCTGCGCTGTACCTCTGAATGAACACCCTACCGAGGCCCAATCCCTCTCCCTAACCACGTAACCCCTCATCTTTGGACACCAAGGAGCAATTTAGCATGGCCAAACCACCTAAATGCACAGCTTTGGACTGGGGAAGGAAACCGGAGCACCAGGAGGAAATCTACGGAGGCACGGGGAGAAAGTGCAAACTCCACACAGTTATCCAAGGGCGGAATTGACCCCTGGTCCTGTGAGGCAGCAGTGCTAAACACTGTTCCACTGTGCCGAAAATATATATATATTCCAATTAAGCAAACCAATATATCTTGGATGCCACTCATGGATAAAATCTACAACAAGGGTTTCCACTTGCTTACATTGATGCAACGCCTTTTAGGGGGAGAATCCTTTCAGAGCAAACTCAGCCCTGTCTGTCCAGCTTGGTGTTCCAGAAGCAACTCAAACTAACGCTGCCAGCTGCGATCCAAGGGTTACAATGATTCTCTCCCTTTGAAATCACTGCAAAAATACTCCATGCAAATTTTAAAATATGAAAATTTCTCCCATTCGTCACAGTATCAAGATATCTTCTCATGTTCGATGCAAAGAGGCTTGCTCCACAGGCAAGCTTGCAATGCTTACGTGTGCTGTAATGGAGCTACAGAATAAACAATCATTTATTTTGATGATGCATATGAAAGAATTATAAATTAGCTCCATAACCTTTTAATCTCCAGTTGAAAGATACACTCTGTCTCACCAGAGCTACAAATTGAGCATGATCTAACAGAAGCAAAAGCAAACATGGCAGATTTCACTAGAGTAGTCCCATTTCCAAAATAATTAAACATTCCAACATTCTGGCTTCTTTCTACAACGTTACTTTTTTTTTAATACTCTGAACCAACATCCATGCTGTGAAATTTAGATAGAAGATCAGTTTTCAGCAGGAATATCCCACTAGTCCCAGCTTGTTAGCTGGTCGGTGAAGCAGTGGTTCCCTTTTGCTTTGGCCTAATGTCCTTGATGCACCGTTACACAGGACACCTAAAGTCCCGTGTTAACCTTTAACCAGAAGGTTAAAGTCTGAGCATGAATCTCTCAATCAACCACAACGTCATGCAGCCTGGCTGAAAGACTTGCTGCAACAGACTCTCACCCCTAGTGGGTCAGCGGTTCCAAACAATTAGCCATTCCTTCCTGCATTCTTTGCATGTTTTTTTTTTGGGCAGGGAGGGTATGAACAATGTGTCCATTGTCCCTTAACGCAATTTGATTTCTACAGCGGAGGAGGCTCATTTCAGTGGGATGAGAACGGACCTGGCCCAGGTAGAGGATTCCAAGATCGGCAGGCAAAACTGTACAGGGAACAATGGGCTTCCTTTAAAGAGAAAATAGTTTGGGGCAAGTCAAAGTGCATTCCCACAAGAGGAAGCGATGGGCCAGCCAGAGCTCCCTGGATGAAAGATGGAGAGTTAAAGGAAGCAACAAAAAATAAAAAGTGTATGATCGATGCCAGCTTAATAATACTAGTGAGAACCAGATTGAGTATGGAACGGTCTGAGGGACAGAACATAAATGGGAGGCAGAGAGTATGAGAATAAATTAACAGCTCACATAAAAGCGAATCTCAAAGTCTTCTACCGGCATATAAATAACAAAGAGATGGGGTGGAGCCAAAAGGGGGAACTTTACATAGAGGCGGAGGCATGGCCGAGGTATTAAATGAGTACATTGCATCTCTCTTTACCAAGGAAGGAGATGCTTCTAAAGTTACAGTGGCAGGAGACAAGTGGTGAACAGCTGTTTTTCCGATCGAAGGAAGGTTCTCCCAGAGGTTGACACTAAGACCACAGCTTTCCTTGATATATCATTGAAGAAGGGGGGCATTTGGCCCATCGAGCCTGCACTGACCCTCCGAAGGCACACTCTACCCAGGTCCACACATCCCGTCCACCCCACCTAACCTGTGCATCCCTGGACACTAAGGGACAATTTAGCCCAGCCAATCCACCTAATCACATTTTTGGACTGTGCGAGGAAACCCCCAGACAGATACTGGGAGAATGGCAAACTCCACACACATAGTCACCCAGGGCTGGAATCAAACCCGGGTCCCTGGCGCTGTGAGGCAGCACTGCTAAGCACCGTGCCACCCCTAAATATTCTAGACTTGGGTGTGTGGGCGACACAATTTCAACATTTGTAGACGGCAAAACTTTGTGAACTGTGAGGATAGTGATAAACTTCAAGAGGACAACAGGTTGGAATGGGCAGTCCCGTGGCTGGTGAAATTTAATGCAGCAATGTGTGAAGCGATACATTTAGTCAGAAGAACGAAGAGGTATTGAAAAAATTAGCAGATGATTTCTAAAGCGGATGCAGGAATAGAGAGGCCTGGATATATATGTGTATACATAGGTTGTTGACGAAAAAGTGTTTGGTTGGAATCTCAAAAGCACTGCCTGAGCTTGTGGTGGAGACCCGTTCAGTTGTGACTTGCAAAAGGGAATTGAATAAACATCTGATGAGAAATACTTTGTCGGGCCACAGGGAAAGGGCAGGGGAGTGAGACTAGCCGGATTTCTGTTGCAGAGATCCACTGGCTGAATGGCCTCTCCCTGTACTATAACCATTCTACACTATAAATTGTGATTGGCTCCTATCCCTTAATTGCACCTATTGCTAAATGATCTGCTTTTCAGTAACTGAGTTGATTGCTTAAATTGTCCCCTGTCCCTTATCTGAGTTAATTGCTAGATTGTCCTCTAATATGTTACTGTGACTAATTATTCGATTAAACAGCCCGGCTTGTTTGTTACAGACTGTTTTACCTCCAGCAATCTTTTGTGCATTCCATAGCAAAATGGCTGTCACCTCCCATCGCTTGTATGTAATTAGACATCAAGGAAGGGAAAGGAACTCTGAGGTCGCGCTAATTGTACAGAGATAGTGGGATGATGCGTAAATAATGTCTGTATTCCATCCATGCAGATGACTCCCATTCTACACTCAACCACTGAAGATGACCATAATGCAAACCAGACGTTAAGATTATAGAATTATTGTGGGGGAAGTCCTGCGAATCATGTGCACATGTTCGGGGCGTGTCCGAGGTTGAGGGGCTTTTGGCAGGGATTTGCGGACATCATGTCTGAAGTCCTGCAAGGGAGGGTGACTCCGAGTCCAGAGGTGGCGATATTCGGAGCATTGGAAGACTCTGGAGCCCAGGGAGAGAGAGAAGCCGATGATTTGACCTTTGCTTCCCTGGTGGCCCGGAGACGGATTCTGCTGGGGTGGAGGGACTCGGACCCCCGAAGTCGGGGATATGGGAAAGCGACATGGCGAGGTTTCTCAGGTCAGAGAATATCAAATTCGCCTTAAGAGGTTTGTTACAGGGGTTCGCTTGAAGGTGGCAGCCGTTCATCGACTTCTTCAAGGAAAGATGGGAGTGACTAATAAGGAACCAAACCAGTGAAGGGAGGGCCTTGAGACGGATTGTTTATATGGACCAGGTTGGTTGGGGTCTGGATTTGGGTGGGGGGGCAAGTTATTGTGGGTTTTGCATCTATGTTGGATTTTTTTTCTGTTTAAAAGTGTTAAAATTATAAATGCCTGAATAAAATATTTTCTAAAAAAAAAGGATTATAGAATTATTTATCATCGGGTCTGTTCTCGCCCACGGCTCCTCATCAGCTCCACTCGGTGTCTCAGCGGAGACTCAGTGGGGCCAGGAATCAGGTGGATGTCCTTGCCAGAAACAGTGATGTGTCAGTTGCTGATAAGATAGCTCCTGACATTCTCCTTGCCAGAAACATGGAAAGGTCAATTCCTTGGGGAAGGTAAACGTTAAAGATCCAGTGAGGGATTGCCAGCAGCCTGAGCTCTCCATGTTCTCACTGAATGAATGCTTTGTTCCTTGGAAACCGGCTCTGAAACCAGCTCTGATTGCTCCTAACCCCTGACTCTGTATTTCAGCTGTCTGAATAATGAGCTGGAATCAGAAATACAGCTTGCTGCATTGAGAGAAAAAAAACAAGGCATCTTTGATGATGGAAGTATTTTCTTGGTTTGTACTCTGGCTTTTGGAAAGCCTTGGATCCTGAAGACATTTTAACAGTCTTCTCATCACCTGAATTCTAGAATCCTTAAGTACAGAAGGAGGCCATTCGGCCAATCGAGTCTACACCGACCCTCTACCAAGGCCTGCTCCCCTGCCTTGTCCCTGTAACCCCACAACCCCACTTAACCGTTGGACACTAAGGGAAAATTCAGAATGGCCAATCCACCTAACCTGCACATCTTTGGACTGTGGGAGGAAGCCGGAGCACCCGGAGGAAACTCACGCAGAACGTGCAAACTCCACACACACAGTCACCCGAGGCCGGAATTGAAAACGGGTCCCTGGCACTGTGAGGCAGCAGTGCTAGCCACTGTGACGCCGTCAATTTAATGAACCCCCGAAATAAAAATTCTCTTCAAATCATTCACTCACCTTACTTACTTCCTAGCTATTTTTCCATAGTGCACTGATCATTTGACTAAGCAGACTTCCTTTCCCCAATAAATTGGCAGAAGACCAATTGTAAAAGCCTTGACTCAGAAATGTTCAGCAAAAATGTGGCTGTCATAGAAACCGCAAATGCTGGAAATGGTCAACAGCCTGGCAACATCTGTGGAAAGTGAAACAGTTAATGTTGCAGGCCGATGATTTTTCACCACAACATGAAAAGTTAAGAGATTTAAGCAAGTGCGGAATCAGGGTAAAAAGGGGTAGGAAAGGACAAACGGTGATGGGGTGGAAGGCAGGAGAGATTAAATGGCAAAAAGGTTGATGATGCAAAAGGAGGTGGTAATGGGACGAGAAACAGAAGATGGGCCTAGAACAGGGCTTCCCAAACTGGGGCTCACAATTCCGGGGTTGCGAGGGGTCCGGGCAGTTTTCAAGCCTCGAAATGGATTAACAGTTTGCAAAACGTTTGAGAAGCACCGGTCCACTTGGGAATAGCGGCATCATTACCCGCAGTTAACACCGGAAAAAATAAAGGCAGAAATTATGATCTGAAATTTCTGAACTCGGGTGTTGCGTTCTATCGAATGCCTGTTTGAAGGATAAAGTCCTGTTCAGCGAGTTTCTGTGGCTATGCCTGGCACTGACAACTAACTCGTGACGTAGATGGATTAGAATAAGGACTCGGCCATTCGGCCCCGACATGTGATACCTCAGTGTTCCGGGGGGGAGGGGGGGGGGGGGGGGGGGGGGGGAGTGCATTTCCAACCTTGTTCTTCCAACAGCTCGCCGTCTCTAACATGTGTCTTTGTTTCCATAGGCGTTTGAAGTGGCTGAACAAGAGCTGGGGGTTCCGGCACTCTTGGACCCGGAAGACATGGTCGCAATGCGTGTTCCAGACCGTCTCAGCATTCTGACTTATGTATCTCAGCTCTACAACTACTTCACCAACCAGACCCACGGTACGGAGTTGGGACAGTCGCGCAGTTTCGTTTGTGTTCCCGCCTCTGGCTTTGTCTGCTGACGGCAGCAAGGTTTCTTCCACCAGCTTGCCGATAAAGGTTCCCAGGCCACTGCTGTTTCCTTTTCCAGGTGTATTGCCACCAGAGACACGAAAGGATAGGGGAGTTTGAACACCTATTTGCTTGATTCAGTGGGCTAACGATCTCAAAATAGCAGTGACTGAGGAGTTCCCCCATTCAGCTGACAGAAAGAGGAAGCAATATCTGTTGCTTCTCTGACGTTGCATTGTTGCTCCGCATTAGCTTTGGTCTCAGTTTCATGTTTAATCTCTTTACCAGTGTCTTTGGCAAGATCGGAACACAGTTTTTGCCAAACAAGCATTTCTGTGTGTTCCTTTATAAATGGTTTTCACTTGTTTGTTCGCTTTATGATTCTTTGTAAAAAAACATTTTAAATTTAAAGTACCCAATTCATTTTTTGTTCCAATTAAGGGACAATTTAGTGTGGCCAATCCACCCACCCTGCACATCTTTGGGTTGTGGGGATGAGACCCACGCAGTCAAGGAGAATGTGCAAACTCCACATGGACAGTGACCCAGAGCCGGGATCGAAAGTGGGACCTCGGTGCCGTGAGCCAGCAGTGCTAACCCACTGCACCATCGCGCCGTCCAGTTTTACGATTCTACAAGCCGTCAACATTGACTTTCACTCTCAATATTTCCTAATGTTCTCAGCCCTTGAAGACCTGCAGGTGCTTCCTGCCATCTGGTACTTTCGCCCAAGTAGCCAGTGTGCAAAGTTCCTAGAACGGATTCGATCACTAGTTATGTCACCGAATGAAGCTCACAAAACAAAGCCACTGCAAGAATCAGTCTGCTGATGCGGAATGTGCTTCTAATGTTCCTCGAAGCTGTCTGGCCACCTGAAATTTCTCCTGATAGATCACACACAAGTCAGCTCCCCCCTAAGCTAGCACAAGTGCCTAGCTGTACAAAAAGTGCCTCCACACTCCAAAAGGAATTAGAGGGTAAGCTGATGGATAGATCAGGGTCTTGTCCTTGACTGTTTGTGATCTTGTGTCTTGAGAGCCTGGGCAGCAACCGTCCAGCTTTCAATTGTTCCAAATTAACTTTCAAACCGTGAGAGAATAAGGAGACCTGTGCTTTCCATCTTCAAAATGTATCGATTGCATGCTGGTAATTCTATAAACTCCACATGCTTGTATGCATATCTGACTGGATTAACTGCTGACTGTTCAACTTGTTGTTCTAATCTGCAGGTTAGCTCAAGTTGTTAATGATGTAGGGCGTGGGAGGAATTGTGAATGTTGGTGGGAAGGGACTGGACAAGAGGAGAGAGTATGGACTCAAGGTGGGGCAGGAACAGGCTGACACGATGGGCCTACCAGGACAATCCTGTTTGTGGATTTTGCGGAGGAGGTAGAAGCATGCTGTCCAGGGTTGGGAAATTGAGGTTGGAAGCTGTGGAGGGAAGCTCTCCCAGAGGAGATTAGGTCAGTGATAGTCCTGGAAACAATGGCTTGATGCTCGGTGGTGGGTTCATGGTCGAGGGGGAGGTAGGAAGAAGTGTCTGAGAGCTGGCGTTTAGCCTCTGCGAGGTAGAGGTCAGTACGCCACACAACAAAAACCCCACCCTATCCCCAATCTCACTTCATAGCAGCTACTACTCCAGCCCAGGCAACATCCTGGTAAATCTCCTCTGCACCCTTTATGGGACAATAAATGCTAACCTTGGTAGAGACACTTACAGCCAGTAGCAAATTAAATTGTTGAATAATAAAACAAATCAATTGTTCAGGCTGCAGACAAGTGTACTGTTGGCAATTGTGATGCCATCTCCTCCTGCTCTGGTAATTCATGTCTTCCTGTGATGTGATGTCTTTATTGTGAAAGTGTGAACCCTGCCAAAGGGCTGTGGGAACAGAGACCATTATGGACGGCAAATTGGTCAGTTAGGATTTTGAAGATTCCAGGGTAATGTTGCTTATTTCTCTGTAGCTGGTGTCCCTCCCTCCATGAAGCGACCGGCTGAAACATCACCATCAGAACCATTAATCAAGAAAGCAGTCACTGTGAGCAAGCAAGTCCTCTCGTCAAACGTAAGTCTGTGTTAGTGATCAGCAACCATTTGGATAACTTGACTCTGTAATCCTGTTAACTGTCATTGAAATTACATTCTTCATTAACAATCGTGGTACCCTTGTAATCACGTTAACAATTTATATTTCCGTAGCACCTTTAATTCAGAGAAACATCTGGGGGCTTGACAGAGGCATAATCTAAAAAATGGAAGCAGAGCCAAAGGCGGAGGTGCTCGCAGAAAAAAGGGGGATATTGAGGGGGATCTTAAAGTAGGAAGAGGATATGGAGAAACGAAGGATTGAAGGTTGGCTGAAAGCACGATCTCCTTTGGTGGAGCACAAGGCATGGAATGCTGAAGATGCCAAAGGAACAGAGTTCTGAGAATGGTGGGATGGGAAATGGGTTCGAGTACACAGTTAGGAAGGCGTGACACCGTGAAGGGATTTAAACTGGAGGGTGGTAATTTTAAAGCTGGAGTGTTGGAGGATGCTGAGCCAATATAGGTTAGGGTGAATAGGGCGAAGGATGAGGGATAGAGTATAGACAGGCGAGCTCTGGAATAGGGCGAAGGATGAGGGATAGAGTATAGACAGGCGAACTCTGGAATAGGGCGAAGGATGAGGGATAGAGTATATGATGTGGAGATGCCGGCGTTGGACTGGGGTGAGCACAGTAAGAAGTCTTACAACACCAGGTTAAAGTCCAACAGGTTTGTTTCAAACACGAGCTTTCAGAGCGCAGCTCAGGTGATTCACCTGAGGAAGGAGCAGCGCTCCGAAAGCTCGTGTTTGAAACAAACCTGTTGGACTTTAACCTGGTCTTGTAAGACTTCTTACTGGATAGAGTATAGACAGGCGAGCTCTGGAATTGGAATTGTTTTGCGGACCATTGTTATGATCTACTTCAAGACCAGTAACAACTACTTAAAATAGAAATCCAAAATCTCAATTTACCAAATGAAGCTACCAGATCCCACAGTTTAAACAAAATAACCTTTACTGAACAAGAGTCAAACAAAGCAAATACTTAATACAGGAAAATCTGTCATCCGGCAGGCTCTGGAAACAGGAGGTGCCGATTATTTAAATATGTCTATTAGCTAAGATGTAAGGCGAGTTCCGGGTTTTCCGTCTAATCATAAAGCTGCGGGGTGATCACATGGGTGTCGGGGTCTTGAGAGGTGCGGGAGCACACAAAATTGAGTGAGCAGCACTGGGGGGAGATAGTGCTACAGAACAATGGGAGGTGAGACTGGAGCAAGGATAGACCAACAGGTGGCAACTACCAGTGGGAAAACAGACCCAGCCACAGAATTCCAGCTAAGAGTTTTCAGTTTGTTAGAATGTCAGATAATGGGAATATTGCTGTACCATCTTAGGTACTCTCCTGTGCTCCGAAACCCTGAATTAGCAGACAAATTGTGGTTGATTATAAACTACAAATTACACATTAAATGACATATGCATTTGAGGCAGACTTTACAAATTGGTTCACCAGTCCACTCAGCATATATGTCATCAGTGTTGTTCAAGATTCTTGTCTTCCTCACAAAGAATTTCAGCTCCTCTTCCAGGTTTTGGCCTGATCTTCAACTGGCAGCAGTGCACAACCAACTTGAGTTCCAGGGGCAGGGTCTTCATCAAAAATGGCACATTTTCTGCTGAACCTCCTCAGTCTGGATGGTGTAGATCCACCACTGTTATCTTCAACAGCTGCAACAACTGCATATAGGCAGAATCTCAGCTTCTGGGTCTAGCCTCCATCTTAAACCTGCCTGTACTGCACCGCTGGAATCATCCTCTGAGCTCTGTTGGCTTTGTGTTCTTTTATATTGTGAGGTAATGCATTTTGGAAGGTCTCATACAGATAGGGAATATACAGTGAATGGTAGAACCCTTGAGAGTATTGCCAGTCAGAGAGATCTAGGTGTAAAGGTCCACAGGTCAATGAAAGGGGCAACACAGGTGGAGAAGGTAGTCAAGAAGGTATACAGCATACTTGTCTTTATTGGCCGGCATTATGTATAAAAATTGGCAAGTCATGTTGCAGCTGTATAGAACCTTAGTTAGGCCACAGTTGGAGTATAATGTTCAATTCTGGTCACCACACTACCAGAAGGATGTGGAGGCTTTAGAGAGGGTGCAGAAGAGATTTACCAGGATGTTGCCTGGTATGGAGGGCATTAGCTATGAGGAGAGGTTGAATAAACTCGGTTTGTTCTCATTGGAACGAAGGAGGTTGAGGGGCGACCTGTTAGAAGTCTACAAAATTATGAGGAGCATAGACAGAGTGGATCGCCAGAGACTTTTTCCCAGGGTAGAGGGCTCAATTACTAGGGGGCATGGGTTTCAGGTGCAAGGGACAAGGCTTAGAGGAGATGTACGAGGCAAGTTTTTTTACACAGAGAGTAGTGGGTGCCTGGAACTCACTGCCGGAGGAGGTGGTGGAAGCAGGGGTGATAGTGGCGTTTAAGGGGCATCTTGACAAATACATGAATAGGATGGGAATAAAGGGATACGGACCCCGGAAGTGTTGAAGATTTTAGTTTAGACGGGCAGTATGGCAGGCCTGGAGGGCCGAGGCCCCGTTCCTGTGATGTATTTGTCTTTGTTCTTGTATGTTTCAACCAGTTTCAGCCTTCCAGAAGTTATGGTGTGCAATCATAACCTTATGACCTTCGCTTCTAGGAAGGTTCAGTTTCCTGTTTCAATTGCTGTCTCAAAATATATGAGCTTTGAAATCAGATTCTGTCACAGTTACAGTCTGGAACTTTTAACCTGCTGATATCAAAAGGTAAAACTTCCAATGGCCAGCCTCCCCACTCCTTGTGAAGCAAAATCTGGGAATTGTAAAGCAGTCAGCTTCATGTCAGATAGAAAAGGTACTGGAATCCAAGCTGAAGGAAGTGATGGAACAGCACCTCGAGACATGAAATATAGCAGAAAATAGTCAGCTGCTCTGATTCAGAAAGGCTAAGTCATACTTAACGAACCTAGTCCATTGCTTTGAAACGGTGACAGAAATGTTAGACAAACGTGTTGTGACGGAAGTCGTATGCTAGGATTTCCGAAAGACTTTGGATAAGGTGCCACAACAAGAGAAATGTCAGGCGAGATCTTACGGTCCCGCCAACGGCGAACTCTCGCCATGGGTTTTGCGGTGGCGAGGGGTGCGCAGTGGGCACTCGCACGCCACCCTCCCCAGCTGCAGAACACGCCGACGCGGAGGAGGAAAATCTGGCCCATCAACTGCATCTTAGCAAATAAATTGAATGGAATGCGAGGGTAAAGGAATTTATGGATACAGGTTAGCAAATTATTAAAAGCAGCCTGCAGGGTCCACAAATCAAATAAACTGCATACTAACTGGGAGTTGTTTCTCTGGGTCGAGAATTTAAAAGTATTGGAAGTTGTGTTAAATTTGGATAGGACCCTAGTCGGGTCCAACGTGAGAAACGACAATTTTTATGTTCTATGTAGTTGAGTGCTTTTTTTCCCTTTAGATCCAAGTGATCTTATTGACATCTTTGTACGTTATGAATGGATTGGATAGAGTCAGTGAAAGGTTCCACCTAGGGATAGATCCAAAACTACAGACCATAAATACAAGATAACTGTTAACAAATCCAATAGGGCCTTGAGAAGTATTTCTACTCAGGGTAGTTAGAATATGGAAAGGGTTGAGGCAATTGGTTTTGATCCTTTCAAAATGAAACTAGAATGAGTGCGAGAGGAAAGAGAATCGAAAGATGCGATGAGGCGGATGGTGTGGGACGAGATGTGTGGTGTACACACCTTATGGGCCAAATGGTCTGTTACTGTGCTGTATAATTCTGTGTAGTTGTGTAAAATCTGACCTTAATGCACAGTGATTGTGGACAGTGACCAGCAATCGGCAAATTCTTCCGCCATTGCACTGTGCAACACAAATAATACTGCCTCTCCACTGAATCACAGAATTGTTACGGTGCAGAAGGACGCAGTTTGGCCCAACATGTCTGCACCAGCTCTCCAAATGAGCATCATGGCTTATTGCCATTCCCCTGCCTTTTCCCTGTACCCCTGCACATTGTTTCTGTTCAAATAATCATCTAATGCCTCGATTGAATTTGCCTCCCCCACACTTCCAGGCACCCCAGACCCAAACCACTCGCTGTGTGAAAAAGATTTTTCCGGCATCACTTTTGATTCTTTTAAATGTTTAAACTTTAAATCTTTGCCGTCTGTTGTTCCTGAACAATGTCTCCCTACCGATTCTGTTCAGCCTCCCTCACTGCTGCAAAGATTACCAGTCGTGTTATTTAGGTCAGGTTAAAAATAGACAAAATAGCATCGAGGCTGAGATAATATTTTTAGATACATTCATCTGTTGCAAGTCTGACATCAATTGTTTTGAAATTCTCTGTGTTTCTCATCCGAACTCTTCAGCTGAGGTTATGGGTTAAACATGTGGCGGTGTTTTGTCTTACAGCCTGAGCAGTAATCTGGCTTTGGGGTGAGAGTGAAAGCGGGATGGGGTGCGATCTGCTCTGCTAGCTCAGCGCTCGGATGTCGGGGGGGGGGGGGATGGTCTGTGAGCTAAACAGTCAGATCCAAGTGTGGCCTGACGCTTGGTGCGCGAGTATAAAACTCTCAAATCAAATCCTCTGAAGCAATCTCACAGCCGCCACCTTGTATTTTATGACGTTTCACCGACATTCATTAAAAGAAGCAAAATACGGCAGATGCTGGAATCTGAATCATAATCAGAGAGTGCTGGGAAAATGCAGCATCTGAGGGAGAGAGAAACAGTTAACCATTTGAGTCCATATGAAATGAAAAATGAAAATTGCTTATTGTCACGAATAGGCTTCAATGAAGTTACTGTGAAAAGCCCATATCGCATGTCATCAGAACTGAGGAAAGGGAAAACATGTATTGGGGATTAGAAAATTGCTAGGAGAGATTGCAACAAGATGGAGCAACCTTAAGACAAGAGACAGATGGCTGGGTGTTTTGGGGAGGGGGGGGGGGGGGGGGCTGCATTGAGACAATAAATGTATGGGATTAAGATGGAGCACTGTCGCAGTCTAAAGTTGTTGAACCCAAATGTTGAGTCCTGAGGGTTGTAACGTGTCTAATCGGGAGATGAGATTCTGCTTCTCCAGCTTGCTTTGGACTTCACTGGAGCATCGCAGCAGGCCAAGGACGGACATGTGGGCACGAGAGCGAGGTGCTGAGTTAAAATGATAAGTAACAGCAAGGTGGGGTCATGCTTGCGGACTGAGCAAAGGTTATTGGATTGGATTCATTCGATTTGTTTATTGCCCCAAAATAGAAATGTTGCTCTTCATGCGTAACCCAAAGACGGGTCGGGTACAGTAGTCCAAACTTTACCTTCTTAAAAAGGGTAGATTTTATCTGGTTGAACCCTGCTCTTCTCCTGGCCACGTCCGCACTCGGATCCTGATATATACGTAGGACACTGTTCTCCCATTTGCAGCCCCGCGTCTGCCTGGCCCACCGTAGAATGTACTCCTTGTCCAGGTACCTGTGAAATCTCACCACCATTGCACTCGGGGAAGTCACCCACACATGACTTCCTCGCTGCGCTCTGTGCGCCCTGTCCACCTCCAAGGGTTGGGAGAACATCCCTTCCCCCAGTAGCTTCTCAACCATAGCCGCTATGTATGCCCCTGCGTCCGTTCGTTCGGATCCCTCCGGGAGACCCACAATTCTCAGGTTCTGCCGGTGGGACCTGTTCTCTAGATCCTCTACCTTCTCCTGGAGCTTTTTCTGTTGGTCTCTCAGCATCTCCACCTCCAACTCCACTGCTGTTTGGTGCTCCTCCTGCTCAGTCAGTGCCTTCTCCACTTTCTGGATCCTGAGCATCCAGTCTGAGTTCCAGTCGCGCAATCGACTCCTTAATTGGGTCCAAACATTCCCGTTTCTGCTTGGCAAAGCCCTCCTGTATGAACTGCATTAAATGCTCTGTAGACCACTGAGTCGTCAAGGCAGAACTCCGGTTCTCCGCCATGCTTTCTTCCGTTGCAGCCTCAGCCCAAGCCTTCTCCGTTCGTCTATTTCTTCCTTTGCGAGCACTCCTGTTCCACTTCTCCATGCACTGATGTAGGATTCCTCTTCACAATTGCGTCCAACACCAATTTTCCACTTCAGATCCAACAAAAAAATCAGGGAAAAAGGTCCAAGGTTCCAACCCGAGCGGGATGCACCAAAGCTGCCACCGGAAGTCCCGGACTTGTTTATTGTCACGTGTACCAAGATACAGTGAAAAATATTTTTCTGTGAGCAGCTCAAACCGATCATTTAGTACATGAAAAGAAAAGAAAATAAAAAGAAAATACATAATAGGGCAACACAAGGCCCACAATGTAAATACATGGACACCGGCATTGGGTGAAGCATACAGGGTGCAGTGTTAATCAGGTCAGTCCATAAGAGGGTCGTTTAGGAGTCTGGTAACAGTGGGGGGGAAGAGCTGTTTTTGAATAGTCGTGCATGTTCTCAGACTTTTGTATCCACGAAGCAGCCAAGACGATTGGGTGACCCCAACCTTCCCGTTGCAGTACAGTACAGTTGATATCCACTCTGCTGGCCTCTATTATAAAGAGGAAATCAAGATCAGAAGTGAGGGGTTGTAATCATTATGAGAGATTGAACAAGCCAGGGCTCTTCTCTCTGGAAAAGAGCAGACTGTGAGGGGTGACTTGATAGGGATCTTTGTAAAGATGGAGGGGTTTACAGGGTGGATATGGAGATGTTACAATTTTTGTGAGACTAAATATTAGATGGTCACCAGTAAATCTAATTATGAGTTCATGAAGGAGAAATTTTACCCAGAGCATGATTAGAATTTGAATTCGCAACCACTGGGAGTGGTTACGATAAGTCACAAAGATGCAGCTGGATAAACACAGGGAAAAGGGATAGAAAATTACTTTGGTTGGATTAGATGGAGACTGGTGGAAGGAGGCTAGTATAAAGCATATGGACCAGTTGGGCAGAATGGCCTGTGTCTGTGCTCTATACACTGGCAGCACGGTAGCATGGTGGTTAGCATAAATGCTTCACAGCTTCAGGGTCCCAGATTCGGTTCCCGGCTGGGTCACTGTCTGTGTGGAGTCTGCACGTCCTCCCCGTGTGTGCGTGGGTTTCCTCCGGGTGCTCCGGTTTCCTCCCAGTCCAAAGATGTGCGGGTTAGGTGGATTGGCCAGGCTAAATTGCCCGTAGTGTCCTAAAAAGTAAGGTTAAGGGGGGGTTGTTGGGTTACGGGTATAGGGTGGATACGTGGGTTTGAGTAGGGTGATCATTGCTTGGCACAACATCGAGGGCCGAAGGGCCTGTTCTGTGCTGTTCTATATTCTATATTCTATAACTCACCTTGTAAAAGGGTGGCGGCCACTCTGTTTTCACCCAGACCCTGAGGTGTTTAGTACTGGCAGTGTGTCATTTCTAACCTCCATGTCCTTTATCCAGCAGAATGACTCCTCGGATGAAACTGCAGAGAGGCCCAGTCGGAACACACTCAGCAGCAAATGTGCAATTTGCAGCAAACACGTTCACTTGGTACAGAGATACCTGGTGGATGGGAAACTTTATCATCGCAACTGCTTTAGGTAATGTGAAGTGATGGTCCAGACTCCTTGCTGCAATGCCCCTGATCTCTAAATGAATCTATTGTATGCACAATAGTAAGAGCCACTTACTTAGACTTGTAATGCTTTCTGATCAAGGCCATTTAGTGGCTTCCTACATTGACAGGTCTGATTCAGCAACTACACTAGCAATCACTTAAGAAAATTAATAGGATATCGAACTCACTTGGATATTATGCATGAAAAACGTATTTTGTAATTCTTTTTAATTAGCTCTGAGGACGAGTAATAGTGACTCATTTTATATGAGACGAGGAATAGGGAGAGAGAGTAATTAAACACGTGGCTACAGGGGTGGTGCAGGCGGGAGGGATTCAGATTTCTGGATAACTGGGGCTCTTTCTGGGGAAGGTGGGACCTCTATAGACAGGATGGTCTACATCTGAACCTGAGGGGCACCAATATCCTGGGGGGGAGATTTGTTAGTGCTCTATGAGGGGGTTTAAACTAATTCAGCAGGGGCATGGGAACCTGGATTGTAGTTTTGGGGTACGGGAGATTGAGAGTATAGAGGTCAGGAGCACAGATTTGACTTCGCAGGAGGGTGCCAGTGTTCAGGTAGGTGGTTTGAAGTGTGTCTACTTCAATGCCAGGAGTATACGAAATAAGGCAGGGGAACTGGCAGCATGGGTTGATACCTGGGACTTCGATGTTGTGGCCATTTCAGAGACATGGATAGAGCAGGGACAGGAATGGTTGTTGCAGATTCCGGTGTTTAGGTGTTTTAGTAAGCTCAGAGAAGGGGGCAAAAGAGGGGGAGGTGTGGCGCTGCTAGTCAAGGACAGTATTACGGTGGCGGAAATGATGCTAGATGGAGACTCTTCTTCCGGGGTAGTATGGGCTGAGGTTAGAAACAGGAAAGGAGAGGTCACCCTGTTGGGAGTTTTCTATAGGCCACCTAATAGTTCTAGGGATGTAGAGGAAAGGATGGCGAAGATGATTCTAGAAAAGAGCGAAAGTAACAGGGTAGTTGTTATGGGAGACTTTAACTTTCCAAATGTTGACTGGAAAAGATATAGTTCGAGTACATTAGATGGGTCGTTCTTTGTACAATGTGTGCAGGAGGGTTTCCTGACACAATATGTTGACAGGCCAACAAGAGGCGAGGCCACATTGGATTCGGTTTTGGGTAATGAACCAGGCCAGGTGTTAGATCTGGAGGTAGGTGAGCACTTTGGAAACAGTGACCACAATTCGGTGACCTTTACATTAGTGATGGAAAGGGATAAGTATACCCCGCAGGGCAAGAGTTATAGCTGGGGGAAGGGCAATTATGATGCCATTAGACATGACTTAGGATGTGTAGGTTGGAGAAGTAGGCTGCAAGGGTTGGGCACACTGGATATGTGGAGCTTGTTCAAGGAACAGCTATTGCGTGTTCTTGATAAGTACGTACCAGTCAGGCAGGGAGGAAGGGGTCGAGCGAGGGAACCGTGGTTTACCAAAGAAGTGGAATCTCTTGTTAAGAGGAAGGCCTATGTGAAGATGAGGCGTGAAGTTTCAGTTGGGGCGCTTGATAGTTACAAGGAAGCGAGGAAGGATCTAAAGAGAGAGCTAAGACGACCAAGGAGGGGACATGAGAAGTCTTTGGCAGGTAGGATCAAGGAAAACCCAAAAGCTTTCTATAGGTGTGTCAGGAATAAAAGAATGACTAGGGTAAGAGTAGGGCCAGTCAAGGACAGTGGTGGGAAGTTGTGTGTGGAGGCTGAGGAGATAAGCGAGATACTAAATGAATACTTTTCATCAGTATTCACTCAGGAAAAAGATAATGTTGTGGAGGAGAATGCTGAGACCCAGGCTATTAGAATAGATGGCATTGAGGTGCGTAGGGAAGAAGTGTTGGCAATTCTGGACAAGGTGAAAATAGATAAGTCCCCGGGGCCTGATGGGATTTATCCTAGGATTCTCTGGGAAGCCAGGGAAGAGATTGCTGAGCCTTTGGCTTTGATTTTTATGTCATCATTGGCTACAGGAATAGTGCCAGAGGATTGGAGGGTAGCAAATGTGGTCCCTTTGTTCAAGAAGGGGAGTAGAGATAACCCCGGTAACTATAGGCCGGTGAGCCTCACGTCTGTTGTGGGTAAAGTTTTGGAGAGGATTATAAAAGATACGATTTATAATCATCTAGATAGGAATAATATGATTAGGGATAGTCAGCATGGTTTTGTGAAAGGTAGGTCATGCCTCACAAACCTTATCGAGTTCTTTGAGAAGGTGACTGAACAGGTAGACGAGGGTAGAGCAGTTGATGTGGTGTATATGGATTTCAGTAAAGCGTTTGATAAGGTTCCCCACGGTCGGCTATTGCAGAAAATACGGAGGCTGGGGATCGAGTGTGATTTAGAGATGTGGATCAGAAATTGGCTAGTTGAAAGAAGACAGAGGGTGGTGGTTGATGGCAAATGTTCAGAATGGAGTTCAGTTACGAGTGGCGTACCACAAGGATCTGTTCTGGGGCCGTTGCTGTTTGTCATTTTTATAAATGACCTAGAGGAGGGCACAGAAGGTTGGGAGAGTAAATTTGCAGACGACACTAAAGTCGGTGGAGTTGGAGACAGTGTGGAAGGATGTTGCAGGTTACAGAGGGACATAGATAAGCTGCAGAGCTGGGCTGAGAGGTGGCAAATGGAGTTTAATGTAGAGAAGTGTGAGGTGATTCACTTTGGAAAGAAAAACAGGAATGCGGAATATTTGGCTAATGGTAAAATTCTTGGCAGTGTGGATGAGCAGAGGGATCTCGGTGTCCATGTACATAGATCCCTGAAAGTTGCCACCCAGGTTGATAGGGTTGTGAAGAAGGCCTATGGTGTGTTGGCCTTTATTGGTAGAGGGATTGAGTTCCGGAGCCATGAGGTCATGTTGCAGTTGTACAAAACTCTGGTACGGCCGCATTTGGAGTATTGCGTACAGTTCTGGTCGCCTCATTATAGGAAGGACGTGGAAGCTTTGGAACGGGTGCAGAGGAGATTTACCAGGATGTTGCCTGGTATGGAGGGAAAATCTTATGAGGAAAGGCTGATGGACTTGAGGTTGTTCTCGTTAGAGAGAAGAAGGTTAAGAGGTGACTTAATAGAGGCATACAAAATGATCAGAGGGTTAGATAGGGTGGACAGTGAGAGCCTTCTCCCGCGGATGGAGGTGGCTAGCACGAGGGGACATAGCCTTAAATTGAGGGGTAATAGATATAGGACAGACATCAGAGGTAGGTTTTTTACGCAAAGAGTGGTGAGGCCGTGGAATGCCCTGCCTGCAACAGTAGTGACCTCGCCAACATTGAGGGCATTTAAAAGTTTATTGGATAAGCATATGGATGATAATGGCATAGTGTAGGTTAGATGCCCTTTAGTTTTTGACTTCCCATGTCGGTGCAACATCGTGGGCCGAAGGGCCTGTACTGCGCTGTATTGTTCTATGTTCTATAACCACATTTTCTGCCCAGACATAGCTGCCCTCAGAAGCTGGTGGTGATGTCTTCCACTGCTGCAGTCCATGTGGTAGTTTAATGCTGTTAAGGAAGGAAATCCAGGATTCTCATTGCATCCCTACAGTGCAGAAGGAGGCCATTCGGCCCATCGAGTCTTCACAGACCCTCCAAAAGAGCACTCTACCTAGACCCACACCACCGCCCTAAGCCCGTAACCCCACCTAACCACATCTTTGGTCACTAACGGGTAATTTTAGCATGGCCAATCCACCTAACCTGCACATCTTTTGACTGTGGGAGGAAACCGGAGGAAACCCACACAGTCTTGGGGACAATGTGCAAACTTCGCACAGTCACCCGAGGCCAGAATTGAATCCGGGTCCCTGATGCTGTGAGGCAGCAGTGCTTGTCACTGTGCCATGTGACCTAGCAACATTGAGGAAACGGTTATGTATGGCCAAATCAGGATGGTGTGTGGCTTGGAGGCAATGGCTCTCCCCATTGCTGCTTTTGCCCTTGTTGATCAAGGTGCTGTTGGTAACCTTCGTCTTGTAGATTGTACACACTGCATTAGAGATAAGGAGGAGGGAGATAGTGATTGCAGTGACAGGTACCAATTAAAGAGTTCTGCTTAGAAGAGTGTCAAGCTGCTTGAGTTGTGCTGTAATTCCTTTTAATTCCTTTTAACCATGGACGGCCTAGTAGCACAGTGGTTAGCACTGTTGCTTCAAAAAATGAAATGAAATGAAAATCGCTTATTGTCACGAGTAGGCTTCAAATGAAGTTACTGTGAAAAGCCCCTAGTCGCCACATTCCGGCGCCTGTTCGGGGAGGCTGGTACGGGAATTGAACCGTGCTGCTGGCCTGCCTTGGTCTTTAGTGTTATCTTTAGTGAGGAGATGTGTCCTACCTTGATCACAGACTGGTGCTTGATCGGCCCTGCTGGTTTAATCATACTCGTTTTCTCTTTCCGCTCAGGTGTAAGGAGTGTTCCAGCACTCTGCTCCCTGGGGCCTACAAACCTGGCGCACATTTGGGCACCTTCGTCTGTACGCACCATCGAGGGCGGGTCACCGGCCAACTGCAGCGCCCTCTGTCCAGTCAGCCCCTGCAATCACCCCACGGCTCTGGCTCCCTGCCTGCACGGACACTTTCATCAGCTAGCCCACTGACACTACACCGTCCCCAGGGACCCACAAAGAGATCAGAAGATTATAAAGGCAGCCCGTCATTAGAGACAGAAATAAATGAAGAGGAAGGTGGTGAGAAGCCAAACACCAAAGAGGGTCTTTCCCTTTCAGTGAAACAGCTCTCTGCAGTCTTTTCAGTTCCCGCTGGAAGCAGTCACTCTATCACTGGCACAACATCAAGACACCTGGAGCTTTCGCACAGCTCTGACCTCGAAGATACATCAAAGCCTGGTGCGGATTCTCCTCCAGGAGAGGAAGCACTAAGATCAACAGATTCCTGTGATCCCAAAGAACAGTCCGAACGTGGGGTGGGCGAGCAGCCATTGCCAGGGTCGCAGTCTGACCTGCAGAATTCTCAGACCGAGCCACAGCAAGCAGCACACATGGAGATGGGCATGGCCACAGAGAATACAGCAAGCACCAATGCCTCGGGGACTCCAGTCAGAAGCACTGACAAAAGCCCCGACACGAACCTGGCTTTAGTGAACAAAGAAACCCCGGACGAGAAGCTGAAAACCCCTCCGGTTCCTGTACCGAGGAAAACGGTTGACTCTGCTTCATCACCCGTGACAACACCACGTCCAGTACCTCGAACACGAATTAGCTTCAGTGGTGGGAGTGTAACGGGTGAAATATCTGTCCAGAAGCCGGAGAGCACTATACTGGTAAATGGTATGTGATGCTTCTGCACTTGGTACAGTATCTATAATGTAAGGAAATGTCCCAATGCTTGTCAGAGTGAGGAAAAGAATGGATGCTAAGCTAAAGAATAAGCGTGTAGTAGATTTACACCAAAGCTTTGTGAGAGAAATTGATCATAAGGAAGGTTTTGAAGGAAGAGGTATTTGAGGGGTTTAAGGATGGAAATTCCTGAGTTTAGGGCCTGGTTAGCAACGGCCATGACCGCCCACAGTGAAACAAAGAGAGAGAGAGTTCACGATTGGAGTTGTAGCGCTGAAGGGAATCACGTGGATGTGGTGGGGCATGGCCGTGGAGAGCATTAAAGATGTGAGCAATATAAATCTGAGCTGTCAGTGTAAGTCAGTGGGGATTTAAGTGTGACGGGACTACACTCCGTTTTCCCCTAGATTCCGGAGCTTCCATCTTCTTAAGTCTCTTGTATGACGCTTTGTTGAATTCCTTCTGAAAGTCCAGATATAAAACATCTACTACACTACTTTGATCAACCTTCTCTGTTAACGGCGACAAGTTAGTCAGAAGTGATTTGCCTTCAACACTTAATCCTTGCTCTCCTCGATAAACCCATGCCTTCCCAAAAGAAAGTTTTATTTTGCTCCCGATAACAGTTTCCAATGACTTCCCTTCCACAAAGTGAGTTATAAATTTAAGTTGCGAGGAGGACAAAGAGAAATTGCAAAGAGATATAAACAGGTTAAGTGAGTGGGCAACCAGATGGCAGACTGAGTATGTTGTGGGGGAAATGAAGCAATTCACGTTGCTCGTGAGGAATAGTAAAGCAGAATTTTATTTTAAGGTGCAAAATTTGTACATGCTGATGTTCGGAGAAGCTTGTGTGTGTGTACAAAGGAACTCATTGCAAGTAATTTGAATGGCATGTTGGCTTTATTGCAAGGGGACTGGAGTACAGGAATAAAGCACGGCATTGTAGAGATGGCACACCTCCTCCTGTTTCTATTCCTAACCAAGTTGCAGATTAGTGCAGATAGAGTTACCAGCTTCAGTCGTGGAGTCCCCCGGCTCCCTTTGACGGCCTTCCTGGAAACAATACTTTGCTGTCTCCCATGTGTATAACATTTTAAAATCTGTTGTTCCAGGACGATTGTTTTAGTTTAACCGGGTATGCAGTAAGGTTACATGTAAAGAAATGTTAAAAATACTGCTCGTAGATGCATTTCCTGTCGACAAACATGGCTTTTATGTGCTTTCATGTCTGTGTTTAGCATTGAAACAGTCTGTATATATTTGCCACATTGTCCAATCTTTGTTGATGAACCTAGATTATCTTTGAAGGATTTTTCTTTCTGAACTGATAACTAATGCCCAAAATAAATTCAAGAAATGAATACGTCATAGTTCGATTGCATTTACCCACTGCATTGTCTTTTATGTCATTTAGTGTTTTATCTTGAAAGTTTATATTTGAAATAGAAAGACTTGCGAATTACTGGAACCCAGGACTTCCAATTTTGCAGCCAATTAAGTACTTTGAATGTTAGACATTGCGGTAATGTAGGAATCACGCCAGCTAAGTTGCACACAGTACGATTCCACAATTAGCAATGTGAGAACCAGACAATCGGCCTTTTTGCTGAACTAGAAATATTGAGGGTGGCGCAGTGGTTAGCACTGCTGCCGCACGGCGCCGAGGACAAGGGTTCGATCCTGGCCCTGCGTCATTGTCCATGTGGAGTTTGCTCATTCTCCCTGTGTCTGCGTGGGTCTCACCCCAAACCCAAAGATGTGCAGGGTAGATGGATTGGCCATGCTAAATTGCCCCTTAATTCAAAATATTTTTTTAAACTAGAAATATTGGGTGGGCACCGAGGGGATAATTCTTCTGTCCTTCGAATAGTGCCATGGGATATTATTTGTCCACCTGTGAGGACAGGTAGGTTAGACAGCACATTCAAACGACAGCACTTCTGACGGCACAGCACTCACTCGTGCACTGCACTGTGAGCGTAAGCCCGGGTTTTGTGCTCGGGCGTCACTAGAGTCAGGACCTTCCTAGTTGGAAACATGGAAGATAATACCTAGCCGTGGTTGAAATAAAGGTCCAAACCTGTTTCAAAACACCTTTGACCCTGGAAATCTTTGCCTCCATAAATTTACTCCTGAAACACACCTGTACATTCTGAAAATATGCAGACGTTCCGGGCGTGGATCAGTAAATTTGAGTTGAAGTAGCAGAATGCGTCTCCCTTATCCAGGGGGTTTGAAAATGTCTTTGCCTTTGCCAAAAGGCTTGGAAGCCTGGTGAAGATTCAGTTCCAAAGGTCTCCTGTAAAATATGAACAGCTTTTCTGTGGTAAAGGGGGAGGGAGACTGGTGTAGTGGTAATGCTATCAGACTGGTGCGGTCTGCTTATAGCTGGACTAGGCTACTCTTCAGGAAAAGGTTATATGGTCCTTGTTTAGTTTCACACGGGGATATAGCGGTGTAGCAGGGGAATCTCACTGGACTCTTATTCCAGGGGCTCAGGCTCTGAGGTCACAGGTTCAAATCACACCATGGCAGCTATTGGAAAGTAAATTCAGTTCACATGGACTGCAGCGGTTCAAGAAGGCAGCTCATCATCACCTTCTCAAGGGCAATTAACAATGGACAATAAATGCTGGCTGTGTCAGCAACGGCCGCATCCCTTGAATAAAAAAAATTAATTACTTAATAAATCTGGAATTAAAAGCAACTCAGTAATGGTGACCATAGGACTATCATCGATAGTGATTAGTGGGGTACAGCAGGGATTGCCGCTGGGACTCCAGCTATTGATAATCTTTATTATTGTCACAAGTAGGCTTACATTAGCACCGCAATGAAGTTACTGTGAAAATCCCCAAGTCACCACACTCCGGCGCCTGTTGGGATACACAGAGGGAGAATTCAGAATGTCCAATTCACCAAACAAGCACGTCTTTCGGGACTTGAGGAGGAAACCGGAGCACCGGAGAAAATGCAAGCACAGGAAGAACGTGCAGACTCTGCACAAGACAGTGATCCAAACCAGGAATCAAACCTGGGACCCTGGTGCTGTGAAGCAACAGTGCTAAATTATATTAATAATTTAGATGAGGGAACAAAATGTAATATCTCCAAATTAGCAGATGACACAGCTGGATAGGAGGGTGAGTTGTGAGGAGGATGCCGAGATCCTTCATTGTGATTTGGATAGGCTGTGAGTGGGTAAATGAATGGCAGATGCAGTATAATGTTGATAAATGTGAGGTTATCCACTTTGGTAGCAAAAACAGGAAGGCAGATTATTATCTGAATGGCTATAAATTAGGAGAGGGAATGTGCAACGACGAGACTTGGGTGTCCTTGTACACAAGTCACTGAAGGTAAGCATTCAGGTGTGACAGGGGTAAAGAAGGCAAATGGTATGTTGGCTGCCTTAGTGAGAGGATTCGAGTACAGGAGCTTTGGTGAGGCCACACCTGGACTATTGTGTGCAGTTTAGTCTCCTTATCTGAGGAGGGATGTTCTTGCTCTAGAGGGAGGGCAGCGAAGGTTTATCAGACTGATTTCTGAGATGGCAAGACGGGCGTATGAGGAGAAATTGAGTCGGTTAAGATTATATTCGCTGGAGTTCAGAAGAATGAGCCGGGAATCTCTCAGAAACCTATAAAAATTTTAATAGGACTAGACAGGGTCAATGCCGGAAGGATGCTCCCGATGGCGGGTGTGTCCAGGACCAGGAGTCACAGTCTGAGGATACGCGGTAGACTGTTTAGGACTGAAATGAGAAATTCATTTCATGAGAAATGAGAAAGCCACTCAGTGGGATCCCCAACCCCCAAATCCTGCAGGTTACGGGCCATCCCAAAGCTTGCACACCCTTCTCAGTACAGCTGAACCCACAACTGTGTCACATGTTACCCTCTCCATCTTTTAAACCCAATGCTGTTCAACTGCATTCTCAATGCTTCCTGATTTCACTGCATTCTCCCAGATTATGAACCATCCTTCTTCAATATTCCTAGGTCAGTGGACTGTAGTACCACTGATCCCAGTTCCTGGGACCTGTCCTTTTGTTCTCAAACCACTGCACTGTAGTGCTTTTAGTGTCAAGTAGGAATTACCCCAGATCCCACGGACTAAAGTGCTTAAAGGGGACACAGTCATTTTTCCCTGATTGGGTGGGCTGGTGTTCCCAGATGTGAAGAGATTGTGCGTGGAACACAAATACCAATGTGGTTCTGCTGGACTGAAGGAGCTGTTCCGTGTTGTAACTGCGATATAATTCCTTGTTTTAAAGAAAAGGCACAGGAGAGGTTTACTAGATTGATTCCAGGAATCAATGAAGAAAGATGTAAAAATGTGGAATTCATCTCGAAATTGAGGGTGAGAAGTGAAAGGTAGTTTGGGGTAATTGACAATTTGATTACACGCAGCGCCCTGAGTTTATCATTCAGTATATGAATCCATAGAATCCCTGCAGTGCAGAAGGAGGCCATTCGGCCCATCGAGTCTGCACCGACCCTCCGAAAGAGTGCCCTACCTAGGCCCACTCCTCTGCCCAGTAACCCATTGATTGGCCATTGATCATGGCCAATCCACCCAATCTGAACATCTTTGGGTGGGAGCAGCCAGAGATAAACCCGCACAGACACGGCGGGGGGGGGGGGACGTGCAACTCCACACAGACTGTCACCCAAGACCAGATTCGAACCCGGGTCCCTGGCGCTGTTAAGCAGCAATGCTAGTCACTGTGCCGCCCCTTGTAAAGAATGTTTTACCACAAGGCATTATTGAGGCAACAAGTGGAACATTTATAATGAATTGGATAAGGATTTTTAAAACGGAGAATATAAAAGAATATGGCAAATGAGATTATTGTGCACAGCGGGGCTGGTTTAGCACAGGGCTAAATAGCTGGCTTTGAAAGCAGACCAAGGCAGGCCAGCAGCACGGTTCAATTCCCGTACCAGCCTCCCCGAACAGGCACCGGAATGTGGCGACTAGGGGCTTTTCACAGTAACTTGATTTGAAGCCTACTCGTGACAATAAGCGATTTTCATTTCATTTTTCATTTCAGGTAAAGTTAGAGGGCATCTCTTTCTGTGCTATAATCCCTGATCCTGTGAGGCGTTTCGGTGTGATGAGGCATTGTATAAATTTAGCTCATAGGAAGGACAGTGAGTCTCCAGATATGGTGAAGCTGGTGTGTGTTTCAGATTCCTTTGGGATCATTGTGTAAACTTGTCTTTGCTGAGCTGGCAGCTGGTTTCTGGAGCAAGGTTATGAACAGAAGTAAACATTTGGGCTGAGAACAAGGCCTTATATAGAGTAGATTTGAGAAAGGTACCCGACCTTTCCACGGACTAAAGTGCTTAAAGGGGACACAGTCATTTTTCCCTGATTGGGTGGGCTGGTGTTCCCAAGCACACAGTACTGAAAATTGAGGCAGGCAGGTTGAGAGGAATTACCAATCTGTAATTAGGAGTCTGTTGCAAGGACTGAGGTCCTTTTTTACAGGTTAGAGAATACTCTCCAATTGCTCAAAGTCTATTATAAAATTGCTGGTGTTCGGCTTGTTTTAAGAGGAATTCTAATTATTTTATAAACCACATGACCTCATTAAAACCAAAAGAAAGACTATTGGCCAGGATACCGGGGAGCGCTCCCCTGCACCTCTTCAACTTAGAGACATGTGACAGCCACCTGAGCGGCTGGGCGTGCAATGTCGCTCTTGCTTGTGTGTGCAGGGCCCAGAGATGTTTAGTGTCTTGTCAGTAAAATAAAAATCAATTCTCCCCCCTCTAAAAGAATGGGGAAGTCCCTGTGGCTGAGTGTGTGTGGCTCCCATACACAGTTCATAGAGCAAGAGGATTTCCCCGTGACGCTCCTTGCGTCACCTGACCATGCCCACACTGGGCAATAACAGTAAACGCCTGATTTTAAAAGATGCGGGGTCTGCTTACAGGAGAACCTTGTGACGTTGAACCTGGAAGGGTTCTGTAAAACGGACCAGAAATTCATAACCAGCGCAAGTGAAAGCTTTACAAAGGTGATTTAGATGGGGGGGTGAGCTTGCACGTTTTGTTTGTCGTAACTGTCCGTGAAACGCCCCGTCGCTGTTTGTTGACTCTCTCCAGCAAAAGCTTCAATAATTTATTTTGCTACTCATTTAGGAGGAGTGACTGAGCAACCTACACCTGTACCGAAGCCACGTGACCGTCCACAATCCCTTACGGAAAGGTGAGTGCCTTTATGCGGTAGGTTAGCCAGGGACTTTCACTCAATAGATATCCTCCTTAGAAAGAAACCTGCATTGCTCTACCAGACTTGGTAATTGCCGGGAGCAGGGTGTTGTTGGCAATTAAAATGACACTGATAACTGTGATTATTTTTTATTTGGTGGTTGACTGCTTGCTCCTTTGGGATATAGTGTTTGGTTACAGGATCCAAGATGGTTTGTGAAGCTGAAACAAAGACAGAGATTTATATTGAGAGGGTTTATTGACTTGTTCAGTCTCACAGCTCGCCTCCCACACAACCCAGTGTCCCAGCCATCCCCTATTTCTAAGCTCTTTTGGAAAAAAACAAATAAATCAGTAAAATAAACTAATGGAAGGGATGATGTGACTGCCCCTGTTAGGGCACTGTAACAAAAGCAAAACTTTCAAAAAGAAACTTAGGCATTTAAACCAAAAATGTAATTCCTGGGCTGACAGTATACTCCAGTCCCCATGGCACCCATTGGTGTGGAGGGCTTTACGTATACTGGTGGACACCACCTGCTCTCTCTTGCTAGGCACCCAGCTGTGAACAGAGCAGTGGGAAAAATAGCAGACAGTCCGCCCTCGACCACACGCTGTGTGAACATGTTAATGATCACCTTGTCCAGGCATAGAAGCAGACATGCAAAGAGGACCTCCCTCGTCGCACCCCTCCGCACAGGGTGAAGCCCTAATTCAATGTACTTTTGAACAAAACGATGCAGCACGGTAGCACAGTGGTTAGCACTGTTGCTTCACAGCGCCAGGGTCTCGGGTTCCATTCCCAGCTTGGGTCACTGTCTGTGCGGAGTCTGCACGTTCTCCCCTTGTCTGCGTGGGTTTCCTCCAGATGCTCCGGTTTCCTCCCACAAATCCGGAAAGACGCGCTGTTAGGTGAATTAGACATTCTGAATTCTTCCTCTGTGTACCCGAACAGGTGCCGGAATGTGGCAACTAGGGGATTTTCACAGTAACTTCATTGCAGTGTTAATATAAGCCTACTTATGACAATAAAATATTATTAAATCATTAAAATAACTAATAAACTAAATGAAAAGGGGTGACTGATGCGGCGAAGTAATATAAATCAACTTTTAACGGAAACTTGCTAAAATAAATTGAGCTGTAATTCCCAGGGCTGATGATGCCCTCTGGCATCCGCGGTGCCCGCCGCATGCGGAAGGTCTCGTGTACCAGCGGACACCATTTGGTCCTTCTCCGGTAACATTTGAACCGTAGCTGCAGCAGATCTCCTATTTATGCTCTTTTAAAAAATAAAACAAATAATTTTTAAAAATAAACAAGCGGGGGTAACAGCCCCTGCCTGGTGGGCACTGGAACAAAGCATCAAAGGAAAGCTGAAGGGGAGACCTCATTGAGGTGAACACAATTATGAGGAACATAGGGTAGATCGGAAGAAACTTCTCCCCTTAGTTGAGGGTCAATGACCAGGGGGCCTGGATTTAAGGTAAGGAGCAGGAGATTTAGAGGTGGTTTGAGGAGAAACCTGTTCACCGAGAGGGTGGTGGGAATCTGGAACTCGCTGCCTGAAAGGGTGGTAGAGGCAGGAACCCTCACAACATTTAAGAAGCATTTAGATGAGCACTTGATGAGCATACAAGGCTACGGACCAAATGTTGGAAAATGGGATTTGTATAGAACCATAGAATTCCTACAATACAGAAGGAGGCCGTTCAGCCCATCAAGCCTGCACCGACTCTCTGAAAGAGCACCCTACCTAAGCCCACTCCCTCGCCCTATCCCCGTAACCCCATAATCCCACATCTTTGGGCACCGAGGCGCAATTTGGCATGGACTGAGAGAGGAAACTGGAGCACCCGGAGGAAATCCACGCAGGCACGAGGAGAACATGTAAACTCTACACAGTTACCCAAGGCTGGAATTGAGCCAGTGTCCCTGGTGCTGCCCACAGATAGTGATTGATGGCCAGCACTGGCATGATGGACTGAAGGGCCTCTTCTGTGTTGTAAAGCTCTGCGAAACTTATAACTAAACCAAAATATCAATCCTGGAGGTGATGATACACCCCAGTCCCCGTGGTGCCCAGCAGTCGCAGAAGGCCTCTAGTGTAGCTGTGGACACCATATGCTCCTCTCCAGGGCCACCCAGCCATGAATATAGCTGCAGAAGATCATTTATTTGTACTCTTAAAAATAATCAAATAAAGGAGAGGGCATCCCCCATTTATGTGTTCCCAAAGCCAATTAATATCCACCATAACAATGTAATTGTCAAATTGAACAGTGTAAATTGACAACACATTAGCTGATCTTACCTCAGTTTTCCACTGCCATTCTGCCATCTCATCAAGTAAGAGTCAAAACTGTGCATTGATGGGACAAAGGATGACGGGTCAGTCTGCTCTGGTCCTCCCCTGGTCACCACAATACCCTTTCCAGTGGTCATCGCTAGATAGTGATCAGGAGTATGAACACTGGCTTTCCTTCCATCTCTTAACCCAGCAACCTGGCAGGACATTCGGTCCATCTAACCTGCATTGCCATGCTCTTCTATCTCTTGCTCCTAACTGTTTGCACACACTCCACATCCCCATACACCCCAGGGGCTGGTTTAGCACAGGGTTAAATCGCTGGCTTTGAAAGCAGACCCAGGCAGGCCAGCAGCACGGTTCAATTCCTGTACCAGCCTCCCCGAACAGGTGCCGGAATGTGGTGACTTTTCACAGTAACTTCATTGAAGCCTACTTGTGACAATAAGCTATTTTCATTTTCATTTTTCCTTTTCAATTAAGTATTTCTCTCCCTTTTAAAAACCTGAATTCCTTCTGTGCCTCTGGCCATCTAGAGCATACATCCTTAGGATTACGTACATTTTTAAAAACATATTCTTTTAGAACATAGAACGATACAGCGCAGTACAGGCCCTTCGGCCCTCAGTGTCGGGTTCTCTGGCTAGGCCAGCACTTATTGCATGTCCCTAATTGTCCTTGAGAAGGTGGTGGTGAGCTGTCAACTTGAACCGCTATAGTTTGTGTGATGTAGGTACACCCACAGTGCTGTCAGAAGGGTGTTCCAGGATTTTGACCCAGGATATACATAGGATATCCGACAGAGGAACAGGCCATTCAGCCCAACCGATCCATGCTGGTGTTTATGCTTTACCCGGGCCTACTCCCATCTTTCCCCATCTAAGTATACCATTATATCTTTCTATTTTCTTGTTCTTCATGTGCTTGTCCAGTTTCCCCTTAACTCCATCTATACTGTTCACTTTAACCGCTCCCTGTAGTAGCGAGTTCCACATTCTCACCACTCTCTGGGTAAAGAACTTCCTTCTGAATTTCCTATTGGACGTTTTGGTCACCATCTTGTGTTGATGGCCTCCAATTATACTCTTTGTTCAAGAGGAAACAGGCATGCAGTACAGTGTGGTCTAACCATGGTTTGATACAGGTTTGGCATAACTATTACTTTTCAATTCTATCCCTGGTTTAGCTCACTCGGCTAAATCGCTGGCTTTTACAGCAGGCCAGCAGCACGGTTCGATTCCCGTACCAGCCTTCCCGGACAGGCGCCGGAATGTGGCGACTAGGGGCTTTTCACAGTAACTTCATTGAAGCCTACTCGTGACAAGCGATTTTCATTTCATTTTCATAAAGCCTGGTGCTTGTTTTGCTTTTTTTGATGCTCCAGCTAAGCTTTCCAACAACTTCTACCCCAAGATCCCATTGTTCCTATCGCTGCCACCCTTCAACTTGCACCTCCCAGGTAACACGTGATTTTCATATTCTTCCTACCAAAATGTGCAACCTCACATTCATCTGTGTTGAAATTCATTTCATAATTATTTGTCCATTCTTCAGGTTCGTTAATGTCATCTTGTAACTTGTTGGAGTCCTCCTCTGTATTCCCTACCCTCTCTAGTTTGCTGTCTAGCAATTGTGTTTTTGATTCCCATGTCCAAATTGTTCATTGTAAACAGCTGTGTTCCCAGGACTCATCCTTGTGAAACGCCACTTTCCACCTTCTGCCACTCTGAAAACTCATCCACTCTTTCTGTCTTGAACCCAGCTAGCAATCCATTCGCCACTTGTTCTCTTGTCATCAATATCCTACTCACTTCATTCTTTCTTTTGTTCTCTTGTCCTGTTTTGTTAACATTTAGGCTGCTTATTGGAGCTTTCTTGCAGATCCAACCTCACCTATTGTTTTAACCCTTTCTGCTAGGCCATGGGTCCCATCTGAAATTAAAATGAAAATCGCTTATTGTCACGAGTAGGCTTCAATGAAGATACTGTGAAAAGCCCCTAATCGCCACATTCCGGCACCTGTCCGGGGAGGCTGGTACGGGAAGGGTGGCAGGCTTGGTTCACATGGCGCTCTACCCATCAGTACAACCCCTTCCTGCCCCAGAAATTGTGCCCGACCCATGAAACAAAACATCTCTTTCCCAAGCCTGCCCTTTTAGCCACGTTAATGTTCTTGATCTGTCTGTCCTCTGCCAAAATGCGTATAGTTTGGGCAGTAATGCAGAGATTATTCCCCTCACGATCCTGCTTTTTTAATTTAGAGCCTAACCCCGATGCTTTTTCAGCAGGACCTCCACTCTGTTCCTGCCAACGTCATTTGTTCCAACATAGACCACAAGGACTGGATTAACCTTTACCTGCCACCATGAGATATCTCTTACCTTGGCACTGGGTAATCATAATAATCGCTTATTGTCACAAGTATGCTTCAATGAAGTTACTGTGATAAGCCCCTAGTCATCACATTCCGGCACCTGTTCGGGGAGGCTGGTATGGGGCTGGCAACGAAGTAGACAACACACCCTTTGGAATCCTTGTTCATGGCTTCAGAGGATGTTCTCTGCCTCACTAATTATAATGTGGAGATGCTGGCGTTGGACTGGGGTGAGCACAGTAAGAAGTCTTACAACACCAGGTTAAAGTCCAACAGGTTTGTTTCAAACACTAGCTTTCGGAGCTCACCTGAGGAAGGAGCAGTGCTCCGAAAGCTTGTGTTTGAAACAAACCTGTTGGACTTTAACCTGGTGTTGTAAGACTTCTTACTGTGCTCACTAATTATAGAGTCCCCTATTGCTACTACATTTCTATTCCTCTTTCTCACCCCAATCTGGAGAGTCTTCTAAGCCAGGGTATCTTACTCTGCGTTATGGTGTCCACTCTGCATTGTGGTGTCCTCTCTGCATTGTGGTGTCCACTCTGCATTATGGTGCCCACTCTGCATTGTGGTGTCCTCTCTGCATTGTGGTGTCCACTCTGCATTGTGGTGCCCACTCTGCATTATGGTGTCCACTCTGCATTGTGGTGTCCTCTCTGCATTGTGGTGTCCTCTCTGCATTATGGTGTCCACTCTGCATTATGGTGTCCACTCTGCATTATGGTGTCCACTCTGCATTGTGGTGTCCACTCTGCATTGTGGTGCCCACTCTGCATTGTGGTGTCCACTCTGCATTGTGGTGCCCACTCTGCATTATGGTGTCCACTCTGCATTATGGTGTCCACTCTGCATTGTGGTGTCCACTCTGCATTGTGGTGCCCACTCTGCATTGTGGTGCCCACTCTGCATTATGGTGTCCACTCTGCATTGTGGTGTCCACTCTGCATTGTGGTGTCCACTCTGCATTGTGGTGTCCACTCTGCATTGTGGTGTCCACTCTGCATTGTGGTGTCCACTCCGCATTGTGGTGTCCACTCCGCATTGTGGTGTCCACTCCGCATTGTGGTGTCCACTCCGCATTGTGGTGTCCACTCCGCATTGTGGTGTCCACTCCGCATTGTGGTGTCCACTCCGCATTGTGGTGTCCACTCCGCATTGTGGTGTCCACTCCGCATTGTGGTGTCCACTCCGCATTGTGGTGTCCACTCCGCATTGTGGTGTCCACTCCGCATTGTGGTGTCCACTCCGCATTGTGGTGTCCACTCCGCATTGTGGTGTCCACTCCGCATTGTGGTGTCCACTCCGCATTGTGGTGTCCACTCCGCATTGTGGTGTCCACTCCGCATTGTGGTGTCCACTCCGCATTGTGGTGTCCACTCCGCATTGTGGTGTCCACTCCGCATTGTGGTGTCCACTCCGCATTGTGGTGTCCACTCCGCATTGTGGTGTCCACTCCGCATTGTGGTGTCCACTCCGCATTGTGGTGTCCACTCCGCATTGTGGTGTCCACTCCGCATTGTGGTGTCCACTCCGCATTGTGGTGTCCACTCCGCATTGTGGTGTCCACTCCGCATTGTGGTGTCCACTCCGCATTGTGGTGTCCACTCCGCATTGTGGTGTCCACTCCGCATTGTGGTGTCCACTCCGCATTGTGGTGTCCACTCCGCATTGTGGTGTCCACTCCGCATTGTGGTGTCCACTGTGCAGTCTTTCTCCTTGTTCTCACAGGTAACAAACAGTACATCGTCCTGCTGGACGGGACTTTCTCAACCTTTTCAATTTCCCACTACCATAAGACATAGGAGTGGAAGTAAGGCCATTCGGCCCATCGAGTCCACTCCGCCATTCAATCATGGCTGATGGGCATTTCAACACCTACCAGCATTCTCCCCGTAGCCCTTAATTCCTCGCGACATCAAGAATTTATCTATCTCTGCCTTGAAGCCATTTAGCGTCCTGGCCTCCACTGCACTCCGCGGCAATGAATTCCACAGGCCCACCACTCTCTGGCTGAAGAAATGTCTCCGCATTTCTGTTCTGAATTTACCCCCTCTAATTCTAAGGCTGTGCCCACGGGTCCTCGTCTCCTCGCCTAACGGAAACAGTTTATTTGCGTCCACCCTTTCTAAGCCATGTATTATCTTGTAAGTTTCTATTAGATCTCCCCTTAACCTTCTAAACTCCAATGAATACAATCCCAGGATCCTCAGCCGTTCATCATATGTTAGACCCGCCATTCCAGGGATCATCCGTGTGAATCTCCGCTGGACACGCTCCAGTGCCAGTATGTCCTTCCTGAGATGTGGGGCCCAAAACTGGACACAGTACTCCAAATGGGGCCTAACCAGAGCCTTATAAAGGCTCAGTAGCACATCGCTGCTTTTATATTCCAACCCTCTTGAGATAAATGACAACATTGCATTCGCTTTCTTAATCACAGATTCAACCTGCATGTTTACCTTTAGGGAATCCTCGACTAGCACTCCCAGATCCCTTTGTACTTTGGCATTATGAATTTTCTCACCGTTTAGAAAGTAGTCTATGCTTAGATTCTTTTTTCCAAAGTGCAAGACCTCACATTTTCTCACGTTGAATTGCATCAGCCATTTCCTGCACCACTCTCCCAAACTGTCTAGATCCTTCTGCAGCCTCCCCACTTCCTCAGCACTACCTGCCTGACCACCTAACTTCGTATCATCGGCAAACTTTGCTAGAATGCCCCCAGTCCCTTCATCCCGATCATTAATATATATGGTGAACAGCTGCGGCCCCAACACTGAACCCTGTGGGACACCGCTGGTCACCGGCTGCCATTCCGAAAAAGAACCTTTTATCCCAACTCTCTGCCTTCTGTCAGACAGCCAATCCTCAACCCATGCCAGTAGCTCACCTCGAACACCATGGGCCCTCACCTTACTCAGCAGCCTCCTGTGTGGCACCTTATCAACGGCCTTTTGGAAATCCAGATAGACCACATCCACTGGGTTTCCCTGGTCTAACCTACTTGTCACCTCCTCAAAGAATTCTAACAGGTTCGTCAGGCACGACCTCCCCTTACTAAATCCATGTTGACTTGTTCTAATCCGACCCTGCTCTTCCAAGAATTTAGAAATCTCATCCTTAACGATCGATTCTAGAATTTTACCAACAACCGAGGTTAGGCTAATTGGCCTATAATTTTCCATCTTTTGTCTTGATCCTTTCTTGAACAAGGGGGTTACAACAGCGATCTTCCAATCGTCCGGGGCTTTCCCTGACTCCAGTGATTTTTGAAAGATCTCAACCAACGCTTCCGCTATTTCTTCAGCCACCTCCCTCAGAACTCTAGGGTGTAGCCCATCGGGGCCAGGAGATTTGTCAATTTTAAGACCTTTTAGCTTTTTTAGCGTTCCCTTTCCTAAAGCTGTGTTTTCCCCTGGGGTGCAACTATATTCTGGATAAAACTGTCCAGAAACTCATCCCCGTCCCTTATGTGTCAGTCTTTCCAACCCGCAGTCCAGCTCAATGATTCCGAGTTGGAGAGGTGCGAGGCGCAGACGCCCTTGCTTGCGATAAGCTTGTTGTCCGCTGTGTTAAAATTCAAACCTGCCAAAAAGGCTTTGTGCTGTGTCCTTGTGCTGCTTCCTCACAGTTTGCGTTTCAATTAAGCATCGATCTCCAGGGCCCCCGGAACACATCATCTCCTGGGGGAGGATAAATAAATAGAGCAACAACAAACCTGATACCAGTTCAAGGCAAAAAGGAATTCTCTGAGATTCCTTCTCCAGCCAGCCTGAAGGTGGCCAGAATGGATCCCAGTCAACCACAGGAACCACGAGTCACCTCAGCCAGCACACAAGCTGCCGTTTATACAGTGTGGCATTAGCTTCAGGCAGAGACATGTTCAGCTGACCTCAACGTGTCAACTAGTGACTTGTTCTAAATGTTCAGTGACTGTGAAGAAAGAAATCACCTGACATCTCTAACTACATGCTTACATCACTTGTAAACATGTTCCTGATGCTCTCTAACCTGTCTGATTCACATCGCACCGATGTAGTCTCGCCCCTTCATTATTTTAAGTATCGCAAATCGAAGTTAAGCTGTTCTGCAGTAAAACGTTGCAACTTTTCAGCCAATTGTGATCATTAAGGGCTGTTAAACTGGCTATTGGTCTCCTGGGAATCTTTCACCCCCACGTAAAGGGACTACACTTACAGTGGCTAGGGTATAAAGGAAAAGGGGTTGAAGAGATATGGAAACAGGTTGCCCATACGGAGGGTATACGGTGGAATGGATTGGCTGAATGATCCATTTCTGTATTGCGTCATTTATGTATTATACACACAACTGTATGCACATATATATATATATATATATATAAATATAAAGCATATTAATAATGTATTTTATATAATATCTCAGATTTATATTTCTATAATATTTGAAAAATAGTGCAACATATCCAAAGATCTAACTGAAGATTTACACAGGCAAAATGTTTTCTGTTTATATTCAGTCACTGTAGATTACATCCCAGTATTCTTAAGTGTTTATCTAGCTTTTTAACATTAATCGTGAACCTTATCCTGGCCCTCTTTCCCACTTGAGCAGATTTTAGTTTGGAACCAGCATGCTAAATGGTGTTATCCTTGCATACGGACTGTTTTCCCCAGTGTCTTAAATCCGATTGTGGACAAAGATGGTGAAAAGGAGCAGTCCCGTCCCGACCCGATTCTGTGGGACTCCCCTGGGGACCAATTCCCACACAGAACCACTGCCTTTAATAACCACCTTTTTCTGATGAAAATACAGCTAAATATTTATCCAACCAACCCCACATCTCTGGGCATTTCACCCAAGGTGTGACATCTTGTAAAAAAACTTCCTCAAATAACAATTTATTATCTAGCCCCCTTTCATCTAGTAAAGCATCCCAGGAGGCTAAACAAGAGCGATGTCACATTGAGGAGACAACGAGACAGCTGACTGAAAGCTTGTTCAAAGAAAAAGATCTGTAACGGTTGAAGAAAGACGGAGAATTCCGGGATTGAATCCATGAACCTAACTAAGCTCCCTCCCTCATCCACCAACCTTTGAACACCTCTGAAATCGCAGCGAGGCGGGTGAGATGTGACCGTATTGATAGAAACCACGAAGAGAGGGCAGCACGCTGGCGCACTGGTTAGCACTGCCGCCTCACGGCGCCGGGGCCCCGCGTTCAATCCCGGGCCCAAGTCACTGTCTGTGTGGAGTTTGCACATTCTCCCCGTGATTGCAAGTGTCTCACACCCACAACCCTAAGATGTGCAGGGTAGGTGGAATGGCCATGCTAAATTGCCCCTTATTTGGAAAAAAAGAATTGGGTGCTCTAAATTTAAAAAAGCAAACCATGTTGAGAGTCTTAATAACTTTCCTCTATCTAGGGTAGGTGACCAGATAAGTTATCCCTTCCAGAAACTTACCTATAACTGAAGCCACTGGGCCTGACCCTTCCTGGCATCTCCTAAATATTGGTTCACATTAGCCTTCCTCCAGTCACTGGGAACAACCCATAATCCCAGTGAGCTGTTGATCATTGAACTGTGTCTTTTTTCTATTTTTAGTATTTTGTTTGTTCACTAAACGCCTGAGATTAAAAGGGAGACTGAATGTTGGGAATGGGAGGTACATAGAACTGTACAGCATGTGGGATACTGAGCTGATCGAGTCTGCGGCAGAACTCTGCTGACCTGCCTTCCTTTCAAACGTTGATTAGTCCACAACATTTTGTTCTATCACATTTTTATTTCCTTTTTCACCTTTCAACTCTCTTTACAATATCATTTTCTATGTTAAATCTGCTGGGTCCAGGAGAGTTGTGTTCATCTCATCTCTGAGCCAGTACCTCTACTGCCATCCGGTGCCGGTAGTTGGCTACTGCAGCAGCGCCTGTCAGTGCAGTTATTTCCCCGACATCAGTCAGACATTTATATGGCATTGTTTCAACATAAAATGTCCGCTTTACAAGAAATAAAATGACATTGAGCCACAAAGGAGATATTAGGTCAGACGACCAACGAAATGGTCAAAGAGTTAAGTTTTGGGGAGCGGCTTAAAGGAGAACAGCGAGGCAGAGAGGCCTCCAGAGCTTTGCGGTCTAGACAGGTGAAGGCAGATGACCAATGTTGGAGCAGTTAAAATCAGGGATTCCCAAGAATTAGGTAAGTGCTGCAGAGCATAGATTTATAGAATTTACAGTGCAGAAGGAGGTTATTCAGCCCATCGTTCTGCATTTGGTGCACTGCTGCCTCACAGTTCCAGTGTCCTGGGTTTAATTCCGGCCCGGGTGACTGTGTGGAGTTTGCACTTTATCTCCGTGTCTGCCTGGGTTTCCTCCGGGTCCTCCGGTTTCCTCCAACAGTCCAAAGATGGGTGGATTGGCCGTGCTAAATTGCCCCTTAGTGTCCAAAAGGTTAGATTGGGCTACGGGTTAGGGTGGAGGCGTGGAATTAAGTAGGGTGCTCTTTCCAAGGGCCGGTGCTGACTCGATGGGCCAAATGGTCTCCTGCACTGTAAATTCTATGAAAACGTTGCATGACCGTGGGCTTGTACTGCGATGGCGGGTGAGCAGGACTTAGTGCAAATGAAGACACAGCTGTACAGCTTTGGACTTTAATAATAGACTTTTTTTGTAATATGGAAACCAGAACTGTGCACTGCACTCCGTGTGGTCTAACCAAGGTTCTATATCAGGGGTGGGCAAACTACGGCCCGCGGGCCGCATGCGGCCCGCCAAAGGTATTTCTGCGGCCCACCAAGTCATTTAAAAAAAAAAAAAAATTTTTTTTTTTTTTTTTTTTTAAATTTTTTTAAAATTTATTTTTAAGGTTAATGGGGGGGGGGCTGTTGGGTTACTTACTGGTATAGGGTGGATACGTTGACTTGAGTAGGGTGATCATTGCTCGGCACAACGTCGAGGGCCGAAGGGCCTGTTCTGTGCTGTACTGTTCTATGTTCTATATGAGGCACCCAGAATCATAACCGGGTGAAGTAATTATTTTACTTAATATACTATGCGGCCCTTTGTGAATTGTGAATTTCTGAATGTGGCCCTTGCACGGAAAAGTTTGCCCACCCCTGTTCTATATGTTTAACATAAACCCCTCTATTTTTCAATTCTGTCCCTCTAGACATGAGCTACAGTGCTTGGTTTGAATCTTGCTAACTGCAATGCTGCTTTGTCATTTGAGAATCTGTATCTCTAGATCTCTCTGCTCCTCAACTTTATGTAGTCTCCCATTTTCCCCAGGAGTATGTACTATTCTTCCTCCTAAAATTCACCACCTCACACTTGCCCACATGAAAATATCACCCACACATCCAGTGCAGTGATTTATTCATGTTGTCCTGCATTTTGGTGCAGTCCTCGTCTGTATTAACTAGATCACGCAGTTTAACATCGTGCTAGTTCTGAAATTGTACTTTGTTCCTGTAGTCCAATCCGTTAATGAAAAAAGTAAACTGTGGAACCAGCTCCCCACCTAAGTAACTACCTTCGAACCTACTCTATTTCCAGTTTTGCAGCTGGATTGTAAACCATTATGCAACTTGTCCCTTGACTCCCCATGCTCTGACCTTAGTCATGCGACTTTATTGAAGACCGTGGCTACAACAGCCAAGTAGGTGGCTGGGAATTCTGTGGCAAGTAACTCAACCCCAAAGCCTGCCCACCACCTGCAAGGCCCAAGTCAGGAGCTCACCTGGATGAGTGCAGCTCCACCATCACTCGAGATGCCCAACACCATCCAGGACACAGCAGCCCACTTGATCCAACACCCCATACCCGAGAACTTACATATTCATTCTCTCCACCGACGACACGCATTGGCAGCCCTGTGTGCAGTCTTCAAGATGTACTGCAGAAATTCACCAATGATCCTTTGGTAGCACCTTCCGAACCCACGACCTTGAAGGACAAGGGCAGCAAATGCATGCGAGTTCCCTTTAAAGTTCCCCTCCACGCCACACACCCCCATGACCCTGGAACTATATTGGCCTTTCCATCGCTGTTGCTGGGTCAAAATCCTAGAACTCCCTTCCTAACAGCACTGTGGATGTACCTGCACCATATGGCCTTCAGCGGTTCAAGAAGGCAGCTCACTACCATTTCCACAACAGCAATTGGACGTGAGCAATAAATGTTGGCCTAGCCAGCAACACACACAAGCATGAGCTTCTGAAATCCATGTGATTATATTTTCAGTATCTAGATGTGTTTTTTTATTAATTCAAGGGATGTGGGTTTCGCTAGCTGGCCAGCATTTATTGCCCATCCCTAATTGCCCTTGAGAAGGTGGTGGTGAGTGAGGGCAGCGCGGTGGTGCAGTGGTTAGCACCGCTGCCTCATGGCGCCGAGGTCCCAGGTTCGATCCTGGCTCTGGGTCACTGTCTGTGTGGAGTTTGCACATTCTCCCCGTGTTTGCGTGGGTTTCACCCCCACAACCCAAAGACGTGCAGGGTCGGCACATTGGCTAAATTGTCCCTTAATTGAAAACAAAATGAATTTGGTCCGGTAAATTTTAAAAAAAAAAGTTTTTTAAAAAAAGAGAAGGTGGTGGTGAGTTGCCGCTGCAGTCTATGTGGTGTAGGTGCACCCACTGTGCTGTTAGGGAGGAATTTCCAGGATTTTGACCCAGCAACAGTGAAGGAACGACCGATATATTTCCAAGTCACGAAGGTGAGTAACCTAGAGGGACATTTACAGGTGGTGGTGTTCCCAGAAATCTGCTGCCCTTGTCCTTCTAGAAGGTGCTGCCCAAGGAACCTTGGTGAGTTCCTGCAATGCATCTTATAGTTGGTCCACACGGCTGCTACCGTGCATTGATGGTGGAGGGAGGAATATTTAAGGTGATGGATGGGGTTCCAATCCAGCTTTGTCCTGGATGATGTTGATCTTAAGTATTGTTGGAGCTGTTCTCATCCAGGCAAGTGGAGAGTATTCCATCACACTCCTGACTTGTAGATTGTGGGCAGGCTTTGAGGAGTCAGGATGTGTGTTCCTCACGATTCCTAGGCGGGGGGTGGGGTTCCATCGGGTTAGGGAGGAACCGTCAAATTCTGGCCTTAGAATTCAGAAGGGTCTGGAAACTGTGGATGTTATGGAAATGAAATTAAAGTTGCTTATTGTCACAAGTAGGCTTCAAATGAAGTTACTGTGACAAGCCCCTAGTCGCCACATTCCGCCGCTTGTTCGGGGAGGCTGGTACGGGAATTGAACCGTACTGCTGGCCTTGTTCTGCATTACAAGACAGCTAATTGAGAGGCTGCCTGACATTAAGCTGGTCGACAAAGGA
This sequence comes from Scyliorhinus canicula, assembly GCF_902713615.1. Classification (NCBI taxonomy): domain Eukaryota; kingdom Metazoa; phylum Chordata; class Chondrichthyes; order Carcharhiniformes; family Scyliorhinidae; genus Scyliorhinus; species Scyliorhinus canicula. Next base: position 18,444,959 of record NC_052168.1, read on the forward strand.
GATTATAGCTTCAGCACTCTCCCCTTTCTTTGCTTGATGGCTTATGCAGTCCCAGTGGATAGTTTGTCGATGATCGCACACTTGTGTCTTCGGGCAACGACATTTGGAAAGATGTCCCACACCTCAGCCGTCATCTTAGCTTCTTGTTGGGTCAGGTTGATCATTTTGAAGTCTGCTATGGCGATACGAGTGCAGGCGTGGCTTAAATGACTTGTAAACGACAGGGAATGTAACCACTGCCTCAAAAGCATGACCCAGTCTAAAATCATGGAACTGTTGTCTTCCATTAAATATCATTCCTTAAACCAAAGCATCAATGGTGCATTTCCATTTCTTGACAGGAAATAGATGCAACTTGGAAGGTTCGTGTTAAGAATTTCTGCATCACTTCACGCAAAATAATGCCACTATTTACAAACTGAAGCTTTTGACCTTTATGTCGTGGCCTAGTCAGAATTGTTTGGGGTCAGAGTGGTTTGGGGGGTCAGAGTGGTTTGGGGGGTCAGAGTGGTTTGGGGGGTCAGAGTGGTTTGGGGGGTCAGAGTGGTTTGGGGGGTCAGAGTGGTTTGGGGGGTCAGAGTGGTTTGGGGGGGTCAGAGTGGTTTGGGGGGGTCAGAGTGGTTTGGGGGGGTCAGAGTGGTTTGGGGGGGTCAGAGTGGTTTGGGGGGGTCAGAGTGGTTTGGGGGGGTCAGAGTGGTTTGGGGGGGTCAGAGTGGTTTGGGGGGGTCAGAGTGGTTTGGGGGGTCAGAGTGGTTTGGGGGGTCAGAGTGGTTTGGGGGGTCTTTATGCCTTGAGCCCTGATCATTGCTATCATGCAATCTTAATTTATAAAATTTCAGTTTAACAAAGAAACACACAAACATATGAATTAGGAACAGGAGGAGACCCCTCGAGCCATCTTCGCCATTCGATAAGAGCATGGCTGATCTGATTGTGGCCTCAGCTTCACTTTCCTGCCCCCGCAAAGTCCCCTTTAACTCCCTTATCTTTACTGACAGTAAAGCTGTGCTTTTGGAATGAAAGTGCGATCAGTTTGAAAGGAGGAAGTGCAGTGTCGTGCCGTGTTTTCTAACCATTTGTTTGTTTCAAACAGGAAAGAAGAAGACAGCAAAGCTAAAGAGCACCCTTGGATTGCATTGGTCAATTCTGAATCAAAGAGAAGGCCCGCCCCTCCCCGGCCTGGAGTACCAGCCAAGCCCAGCAGTGCCCAGGAGGAGGCAGCAGAGTCCCATGCCTTGAACCCGTTTGACATGGATGACGAGGAGGAAGCAGACGATGCGTCTGACGACGTGCAGAGCACAGCATCGACAGACACTACACCCAAATCAAACCACCCATGGTATGGGATTCAGCTGGCCAACAGCCCAAGGAGCAAGAAGAGGGTGGCGCCCCGAGTACCAAATGCATCACCCTCGGGTGAGCCTGCGTTACTGCTCTCTTAATTTATGGGGGTTTCAAGTGGATGTTTGTATTATATTAAGGAGAGGATTGTGTTCCTATCGAGACAGATAACCTTCAGTAGAATCGTTCCCTGATTTATTTAATGTCACGTCACATACGGAGATGCTTCCACATCTTTGGGTTGTGGGTGTGAGACCCACGTAGACACCAGGAGAATGTGCCAACTCCACGCGGACAGTGACCCGGGGCTGGGATCGAACCCAGGTCCTCGGCGCCATGAAGCAGCAGTGCTAACCACTGCAACACCGTGCCGCCCCCAAATGTTGTTTTGCGTGGTATATTATGATCTGGAATGCACTGTCCCTGAAAGGGTGACAGAGGCAGATCCAGCGGCAACTTTCATGAGAGAATTGAATAAATGCTGAAGGGGAAAATGTTTTAACCAGCGCTGTAGCAAAAGAACGGGAGAGTGCGATTCATCGCATAGCTGTCCCCGAGAGCCTATCAAATGAGTCCGTCCTGTGCTGAACCATTCTCTGATTCCTGCTCTATTGCACATCATTTACAAATATTAAAAGTAAGAAAGGGCCCAGAGGACAGGTCACTTGCCTCTCCCCAGGACGGTTATTTCCAGCTTCTCTGTTTCCTGTTGGGGAGCCAGCTCGGAATCCATCAGACAAATTTGCCAATCCTCTGGGAGCCTTAACCTTCCCTGCCACCCTCACAAAGAACTTGGTTGTCAATCTAAATAGACTCCATTGGGTCACTTGCCCCCTGCCACTGGCCTGGCTACCAGGAAGGTTGGGCCAATGTTATTTGTGAAGTGATGCAGCTCCCAGTGATCCACCTTCACTATTCCGTCAGGTGTGGTGGTGCTGGTTAAGTTGGAGTGTGGCCCCCACACTGTTGAATATTTTAAAATGTGAATCATAATCCTACGGTGTGATACTACTCCTAGAAATAGGTTTGGGATAAGATCTATTCCAATTAGCTTTTCGATCTGTAACTATTAGAGCCAAATGCGCCTTGATTTAAAATACTGGAACTAACCATGACTGAATTTTTAAAAGATTTTTGGCATCATGGAGCTTTTCTTTTCTAAAGTCCACCATACAGGGTAGTTGGGGTTATTACATTCCTTGATGTGAGGAATACTCTGTATTATGGATACAAACCCTTTCTTAGCTGTCAATTGCTCGGTTCTTTCCAGCTTTTTAAAAGCTTTTTCAGCTGTCTGTGTTTATTTCAAAGACTTTAATGAAATGAGCATACATTTCCAATTTTAATTTCATTCCTGAGCTTAGAGGACTAGAGTTCAGAGTTATTCATTTTTTTCAGCCTCTCACTCGCTCCAGTTTCAGACGCACGATTATTCTGCCTCCGAAACCAGCCCATCCCCGTCCCTCAGCATGGAGAGTATTTCGGGGAATTCTGCAAAGTCCACTCCAGAACTTCACCGAAGGTTTGAAGCCGGGACGGCAGACAACAGCCCAGCAGCAGCCAGCGAGAGTCACACAGCGGCCAGCGAGAATCCCGCAGAGATCACCGAGAGTCACACAGCGGCCACAGAGAGTCACACAGCGGCCAGCGAGAATCCCGCAGAGATCACTGAGAGTCACACAGCGGCCAGTGAGTGTCTCACAGAGGTTAGCGAGAATCCCGCAGAGGTCAGCGAGAGTCCCTCAGCAGCTAGCGAGAGTTACACAGCGGTCAGCGAGAGTTACACAGCGGTCAGCGAGAGTTACACAGCGGTCAGCGAGAGTTACGCAGCGGTCAGCGAGAGTTACGCAGCGGTCAGCGAGAGTCACACAGCGGTCAGCGAGAGTTACACAGCGGCCAACGAGAATTCTGCAGCCAGTGAGAATACACTTTTGATTACCGAAAGTCCTTCACCGTCCAGTCATCGCCGACCTCCACCTAAACCCCCAGTCAGCCGTAGTCCTCCGATACCTGCTCGTCCATCCCCTGAAACAAACAGACTGAAACACTCCAGCACTGACCATCAACCAAAGGTAGGTTATTATGGTGTCGGATAACTGGATAGTATTGTGTATTTCCTTCTGTCAGGACAGAAGTTCCCTGGGAATGTTAGCACGTGTTCGACATGGAGTGCCTCTTGGAGCAGGGAAGAATGGGTTCCTGTGAGTGAGGAAACTATCAGACGCAGGTCATTTATTCAGTTTATTGCACTGGGGCTGCAGCACTGATCCAGGGTTGGTGGGTGGCCTGTCCATCAATTAAAGAATTCCCCCTTGCGTCTGCATGCCATTTAACCAACTCTGTTTTAGCTTGCAGTCAATTGTGAAGCATGCCTTGGTCAAGCAGCTGGAAAGACAGACACTTCGGTCACAGTCTCTGTATTTGGACCTAGTCTCAGTATCACAGCACCAGTTGAAAAGCAAATTACTGCGGATGCTGGAATCTGAAACGAAAGGGAAAATGCTGGAAAATCTCAGCAAGTCTGGCAGCATCTGCAGGGAGAGAAAATGGCTAACGTTTCGAGTCCGATGACTCTTTGTCAAAGCTGTATCGGTAAAGGAGTTGTGGCAGGGGGCCCGGATAGGCCTGGAACAAGGAATGTTCCACATACCCCATAAAAAGGCAAGCGTAGCTGGGACCCATATGGGTACCCATTGCTACACTTTTGATTTGGAGAAAGTGAGATGAGTTAAAGGAGAAGATGTTGAGAGATAGAACGAGTTCAGCCAGGCGGAGGAGAGTGGTGGTGGATGGGAATTGTCCGGGTCTCTCTTCGGGAAAGAAGCGAAGAGCTCTCAGGCCGTCCTGGTGTGGGATGGAGGTGTAGAGGGATTGCACATCCATGGTGAATAGAATGCGGTTAGGGCCCGCGAATTGGAAGCTGTCAATATGATGCAGGGCATCAGAGGAATCCCAGATGTAGGCGGGGAGGGAATGGACCAGAGGAGTGAGGATGGAGTCGAGATGAGGAAATAAGTTCGGTGGGGCAGGAGCATGCTGACACAATGGGCCTGTCGGGACAGTCTTTTTTGTGGATTTTGGGAAGTAGGTAAAAGCGGGCTGTCCGGGGTTGGGGGACTATGAGGTTGGAAGCCGTAGGGGGAAGGCAGCCGGAGGAAATGAGGTCGCTAACGGTGTTGAAGATAATGGTTTGATGTTCAGTGGTCTGGTCATGGTCCAGGGGGAGGTAAGAGGAAGTATCGGAGAGTTGGCGCTCAGCTCTCTGCGAGGTAGAGGTCAGTGCGCCAGACGCCCTTTGTCGGCAGGTTTGATGACAACGTCGGGGTTAGACCTGACAGAGTGAAGAGCAGAAAGTTCAGAAGGAGAGAGGTTGGCATGGGTGAGGGGGGCAGAAAAATTAAGGCGGCCAATGTCCCGTCGACAGTTCTCAATGAAAAGATCAAGGGCAGGTAATTGTCCCGGCGGGGGGGGGTCCACTTGGAGGCAGAATGTTGGAGGCACATGAAAGGATCAGTGGAACGGGGGGAGCTTTGACAAAGAGTCATCGGACTCGAAACGTTAGCTCTTTTCTCTCCCTACAGATACTGCCAGACTTGCTAAGATTTTCCAGCATTTTCCCTTTCGTCACCGCACCAGTTCCTGTGCAACCTTCGTATGCACCTTCCACATGCAGGTTCGACAAATTAGGAAGTAGTTAGAATTAAAAACAAAATCCTGCGATAGCTGGAAACCTAAAACGAAAATAACGTGCTGGAAATATCTGGACTGGGCGGGATGATCGATTGAGTAAGGTTTGGACAGGCTGGAATTTAGAAGAATGAGAGGAGATCTCACTGAGACGTACAAGATCCTGGGGGGGCTTGGCAGGGTGGATGTGAAAGGATGTTTCCCCTTGTGAGAGAGACTAGAACTGGGGAGCACAGTTTTAAAATAAGGGGTCTCGCTCATCTTTAAAATGGCAATGTGGAGAAATTCTTTCTCAGGAGATCATGCATCTTTGGAACTCCCTTCCCCAGAGAGCAGTGGAGGCAGGGTCAAGGAAGGCAGAGGTAGATAGACTCCTGACTAGCAAAGCAGTCCGAGGTTAGAGAGGCTGGCAGAATGACGCGTTGAGGCCACAATCAGTCACGGTCTTATTGCATGCCTGAGCAGGGTTCAGGGGCTCAGTCCTCCCAATTCGTATGTTACTATGGTAACCTGAGGCCACAAAGGAGGTAGACAAAATGCGCTGTCTAAAAGAAGGAACTTCTTTATATGTAACCAAAGTAACCAAAAGTTCAACGATAACAGTAATAACTGTGAAAACAGGAGCGCATATAAAACAGGGTCTGCTCGCAGACACACTTGCAGACTGCAAACATTCGCACATGCTCAAAACCCTCAACAGATGCCAGTAAAACAATTACATGGGAGAAGGCTTATAAGAATACACTGTAATGAAAAAGGCACTGTAACAGTTATGTACTCAGTGGGTCTCACTGTATCTGTGGGGGCAGAAACAGTGTTAGTGTTTCAACTCTTCTTGTAGAATCGTTTTGATCACTGATCCAACTCCATTCACCCACCTTTGCTCCAACACCACCCAGCTTAATCTCTTTGGTGAATAAGAAAATCCTGTAGCTCTCGGATTTAAAATGACCATTTGATCCACCATTGCTTGCTGTTTGCAGAAGACAGTTTCAAACTTCTACTAGCCTTTCTTTGTAAAAAGTGTTTCCTGATTTCATTCTTAGTAAGTCTGGCTTCAGACTGTCTTCCCTCGTGATAGACTCCACACTCAGTGGAAATAGTTTATTTCTAACAACGCTCTCCTTATCTTGAAAACCTCGCTCAATAGATTCTGGGTAATGCACCTGTGGAACCCCACTAGTCACTGCCCGCCACTTGGAAATTTATTCCTACACTTTGTTTCCTGTTTGCTGACCATTTCTCAATCCATTCCAATATATTATGCCCCCACAATCCAAAGATGTGCAGGGTAGGTGCATTGGCCATGCTGAATTGCCCTTTAATTGGAAAAAATGCATTGGGCACTCTAAATTTAAAAAAAAAAACATGGGGTGCGATTCTCCCAATGGGAGACTGAGTGCCGACGCCGGAGTGAAACCCGGAGTGTTTCACTCCGGTGTCGGAGGCTGCTCCTCGCCCCCTATTCTCTCTCTCCTCTCGAGGGGGGGGGGGTCTGGGAGCGGCGGCGCATGAATCCCGTGAGCACAGCCTTGACGCTTGCGTCAAAGCGGCGCGCCGGGAATGACGCGGCCATTGGCGCCGAAGTGACGTCAGCCGCGCATGCGCAGGTTGGCCGGCTCCATGCACGGTTGCCGTCTTCCCCTTCGCTGCCCCGCAAGACATGGCGGTTTGATCTTGCGGGGCGGCGGAGGGTAAAGAGTGCGTCGTTTACAGACGCCGGCCCGACGATCTGTGGGCACCGATCGCGGGCCAGACATTTGCTGAGCACGCCCGTGGTTCTCGATCCACCCTCCGCCCCCCACAGGCCCACACTCACCTGTCGCGCGCTGTTCACGCCGGCAGGTGTGGTTGGCGCCGGCATGAACTGGTCAGGTTCGGCAGGCCGCTCGGCCCATCTGGGCCGGAGAATCGCCGGTCACGTGAGAAACGGCGAGCGGCCTGTCGAAAAACGTGACACGCCATTTTTTGGGGGGTGGGAGAATCGCGGGGGATGCCAGGGCGGCGTGGTGTGATTCGCCGGCCCTCCCGCGATTCTCCCACCTGGCGTGACGTGCGGAGAATCGCACCCATGGTTTCCCTGGGGGCGGCACTGTGGTTAGCACTGGTGCCTGCGGTGCTAAGGACCTGGATTTGATCCTGGCCCTGGGTCACTGTCCGTGTCTGCGTGGGTCTCACCCCCACAACCCAAAGATGTGCAGGTTAGGTGGATTGGCCATGCTAAATTGCCCCTTAATTGGAAAAAAATAATTGGGTACAAAAACATGGTTTCCCTTTCTCAGAACTATGTTGACTCTACCTGATCACCACAAGTTTTTCCAAGTGCCCTGCAATAACATCTTTAATGATAGCTTCTAACGATTTTCCTACAAGCTACTGGTCTGTAGTTTCTTGCTTTCTGTCTCCCTCTCTTTTTGAAAAAAGAGTTAAATTTTGCTATTTTCCAATCAAATCTAGGGAATTTTGGAAAATTAAAACCAATGCATCAATTATCTCACCAGCCACTCCTTTTGAGGAATACATTTTAGGAATTCTGTGCCCTCAATGCAAGTTACATGGAATTTATCCCAGTTAACATTAGGATAGTTAAAAAAACCACTGCCCTCTTTCTGTACTTTCCAGCACTCTGCCTATATACTTGTCCTTCTGTTTCCCTCTGACTGTTTTGGGGTCTATAGTGTATTCCTAGCCGTATGGTTGTCCCCTTTTTTGTTCGACAGTTAACACAGATGGCCTCATTTGATGATCCTTCAAGCATTTAATCTCACCAAGCATTATTTCCTCGATATTGTGTTCCATTTTTCTGTCAGTTTCTATCCCATCTGAAAATAACTAGGAATGTTGAGCTGCCAATGCTGCCCTTTGTTTAGCCATGTTTCAGTAATAGTGATGATATCAGACAGATCAGGTGTCTATGTATGCGCTCAGCTCACCTGCCTTATTTACTCGACTCCTTATTTTACTGTACATACCACTAACCACTGAACAACAGCTTTGCTGTCTATTTTCTAGCCTTTGTTTTCGCTGCATTCCATTCTTGGTGACTAACGTTCAGCCTGGCATTTACAACTTGTCTTTGCCCCAACTAATGAATCCCCGATCACAACGGCGCTCTCACCAGCCCAAATTCTGTGACTAGTTCCCAAATCGCAAGAACAATAATAATCTTTATTAGTGTCGCAAATAAGCTTACATTAACACTGCAATGAAGTTACTGTGAAAATCCCCAGTCACCACACTCTGGCACCTGCTTAAGGTAGAGTAATACAGCACAAAACAGGCCCTTCGGCCCACGATGTTGTGCCGAACTATTGTCCTAGGTTAATCATAGAATTTTGGACACTAAGGGCAATTTATCATGGCCAATCCACCCAACCTGCACATCTTTGGACTGTGGGAGGAAACCGGAGTACCCGGAGGAAACCCACGCACACACGTGGAGGACGTGCAGACTCCACACAGACAGTGACCCAAGCCGAAATCGAACTTGGGACCCTGGACTGTGAAGCAATTGTGCTATCCACAATGCTACCGTGCTGCCCTTAAGAAGAAATTAATCTACACTCCATTATTCTACTCTAATCCATGTACCTATCCAATAGCCGCTTGAAGGTCCCTAACATTTCCGACTCAACTACTTCCACAGGCAGTGCATTCCATGCCCCCACTACTCTCTGGGTAAAGAACCTACCTCTGACATCCCCCCTATATCTTCCACCATTTATCTTAAATTTATGTCCCCTTGTAATGGTTTGTTCCACCCGGGGAAAAAGTCTCTGACTGTCTACTCTATCTATTCCCCTGATCATCTTATAAACCTCTATCAAGTCGCCCCTCATCCTTCTCCGTTCTAATGAGAAAAGGCCTAGCACCCTCAACCTTTCCTCGTAAGACCTACTCTCCATTCCAGGCAACATCCTGGTAAATCTCCTTTGCACCTTTTCCAAAGCTTCCACATCCTTCCGAAAATGAGGCGACCAGAACTGTACACAGTACTCCAAATGTGGCCTGACCAAGGTTTTGTACAGCTGCATCATCACCTCACGGCTCTTAAATTCAATCCCTCTGCTAATGAACGCTAGCACACCATAGGCCTTCTTCACAGCTCTATCCACTTGAGTGGCAACTTTCAAAGATCTATGAACATAGACCCCAAGATCTCTCTGCTCCTCTACATTGCCAAGAACCCTACCATTAACCCTGTATTCCGCATTCATATTTGTCCTTCCAAAATGGACAACCTCACACTTGTCAGGGTTAAACTCCATCTGCCACTTCTCAGCCCAGCTCTGCAACCTATCTATGTCTCTTTGAAGCCGACAACAGCCCTCCTCACTATCCACAACTCCACCAATCTTTGTATCATCTGCAAATTTACTGACCTACCCTTCAACTCCCTCATCCAAGTCGTTAATGAAAATCACAAACAGCAGAGGACCCAGAACTGATCCCTGCGGTACGCCTCTGGTAACTGGGCTCCAGGCTGAATATTTGCCATCCACCACCACTCTCTGTCTTCTATTGGTTAGCCAGTTCGTTATCCAACTGGCCAAATTTCCCACTATCCCATGCCTCCTTACTTTCTGCATAAACCTACCATGGGGAACCTTATCAAATGCCTTACTAAAATCCATGTACGCTACATCCTAAACATAGGGGCTGTTTAGCACAGGGCTAAATCGCTGGCTTTGAAAGCAGACCAAGAAGGCCAGCAGCACGGTTCGATTCCCGTAACAGCCTCCCCGAACAGGCGCCGGAGTGTGGCGACTAGGGGCTTTTCACAGTAACTTCATTTGAAGCCTACTCGTGACAATAAGCGATTTTCATTTTTCATTTTCATTTCATTTCCACTGCTTTACCTTCATCCACATGCTTGGTCACCTCCTCAAAGAAGTCAATAAGATTTGTAAGGCAAGACCTACCCCTCACAAATCCGTGCTGACTATCCCTAATCAAGCAGTGCCTTTCCAGATGCTCAGAAATCCTATCCCTCAGTACCCTTTCCATTACTTTGCCTACCACCGAAGTAAGACTAACTGGCCTGTAATTCCCAGGGTTATCCCTATTCCCTTTTTTGAACAGGGGCACGACATTCGCCACTCTCCAATCCTCTGGTACCACCCCTGTTGACAGCGAGGACGAAAAGATCATTGCCAACAGCTCTGCAATTTCATTTCTTGCTTCCCATAGAATCCTTGGATATATCCCGTCAGGCCCGGGGGACTTGTCTATCCTCAAGTTTGTCAAAATGCCCAACACATCTTCCTTCCTAACAAGTATCTCCTCGAGCTTACCAGTCTGTTTCGCACTGTCCTCTCCAACAATATGGCCCCTCTCGTTTGGTTATACTGAAGAAAAATACTTGTTCAAGACCGCTCCTATCTCTTCAGACTCAATACACAATCTCCCTCTACTGTCCTTGATCGGACCCACCCTCGCTCTAGTCATTCTCATATTTCTCACATATGTGTAAAAGGCCTTGGGGTTTTCCTTGATCCTACCCGCCAAAGATTTTTCATGCCCTCTCTTAGCTCTCCTAATCCCTTTCTCCAGTTCCCTCCTGGCTGTCTTGTATCCCTCCAGCACCCTGTCTGAACCTTGTTTCCTCAGCCTTACATAAGTCTCCTTGCAGAGGAGGTTCACCAGGATGTTGCCTGGTATGGAGGGTGCTAGCTATGAAGAAAGGTTGAGTAGATTAGGATTGTTTTTGTTGGAAAGATGGAGGTTGAGGGGGGACCTGATTGAGGTCTACTAAATTATGAGAGGTATGGACAGGGTGGATAGCAACAAGCTTTTCCCAAGAGTGGGGGTGTCAGGTACAAGGGGTCACGATTTCAAGGTGAGAGGGGGAAAGTTTAAGGGAGATGTGCGTGGAAAGTTTTTAACGCAGAGGGTGGTGGGTGCCTGGAACGCTTTACCAGCGGAGGTGGTAGGCGGGCAAGATAGCATCATTTAAGAGGCATCTAGACAGGTATATGAACGGGCAAGAACAGAGGGAAGTAGACCTTGGAAAATAGGAGACAGGTTTAGATAAAGGATCTGGATCGGCGCAGGCTGGGAGGGCCGAAGGGCCTGTTCCTGTGCTGTAATTTTCTTTGTTCTTCCTCTTAACAAGACATTCAACCTCTCTTGTCAACCATGGTTCCCTCACTCGACCATCTCTTCCCTGCCTGACAAGGACATGCATATCAAAAACACGCAGTACCTGTTCCTTGAATAAGTTCCACATTTCACCTGTGTCCTTCCCTGACAGCCTATGTTCCCAACTTATGCACTTCAATTCTTGTCTGACAGCATTAGAACATAGAACATTACAGCGCAGTATGGGCCCTTCGGCCCTCGATGTTGCGCCGACCTGTGAAACCATCTGAAGCCTATCTGACCTACACTATTCCATTTTCATCCATATGTCTATCCAGTGACCACTTAAATGCCCTTAAAGTTGGCGAGTCTACTACTGTTGCAGGCAGGGCGTTCCACACCCCTACTACTCTCTGAGTAAAGAAACTGCCTCTGACATCTGTCCTATATCTACTACCCCTCAATTTAAAGCTATGTCCCCTCGTGTTGGTCATCACCATCCGAGGAAAGAGACTCTCACTGTCCACCCTATCTAACCCTCTGACTATCTTATATGTCTCTATTAAGTCACCTCTCAGCCTTCTCCTCTCTAACGAAAACAACCTCAATTCCCTGAGCCTTTCCTCGTAAGACCTTCCCTCCATACCAGGCAACATCCTAGTAAATCTCCTCTGAACCCTTTCCAAAGCTTCCACATCCTTCCTATAATGTGGTGACCAGAACTGCATGCAGTACTCCAGGAGTGGCTGCACCAGAGTTATGTACAGCTGCAGCATGACTTTGTGGCTCCGAAACTCAATCCCCCTACTGATAAAGGCTAGCACACCATATGCCTTCTTAACAGCCCTATTAACCTGGGTGGCAACTTTCAGGGGTTTATGTACCTGGATGCCGAGATCTCTCTGTTCATCTACACTACCAAGAATCTTGCCATTAGCCCAGTACTCTGCATTCCTGTTACTCCTTCCAAAGTGAACCACCTCACACTTTTCCGCATTAAACTCCGTCTGCCACCTCTCAGCCCAGCTCTGCAGCTTATCTATGTCCCTCTGTATCCTATAACATCCTTCAGCACTATCCACAACTCCACCGACCTTCGTGTCATCTGCAAATTTACTAACCCATCCTTCTACACCCTCTTCCAGGTCATTTATAAAAATGACGAACAGCAGTGGCCTCAAAACAGATGGTACGCCACTAGTAACTGAACTCCAGGATGAACATTTGCCATCAACCACCACCCTCTGTCTTCTTTCAGCTAGCCAATTACTGATCCAAACCGCTAAATCACCTTCAATCTCATACTTCCTTATTTTCTGCAATAGCCTACCGTGTGGAACCTTATCAAACGCCTTACTGAAATCCATATACACCACATCAACCGCTTTACCCTCATCCACTTGTTTGGTCACCTTCTCAAAAAACTCGATAAGGTTTGTGAGGCGTGACCCTTCCCTTCACAAAATCGTGTTGACTATCGCTAATCAACTTGTTCTTTTCAAGATGATTATAAACCCTATCTCTTATAACCTTTTCCAACATTTTACCCACAACCGAAGTAAGGCTCACAGGTCTATAATTACCAGGGTTGTCTCTACTCCCCTCCTTGAACAAGGGGACGACATTTGCTATCCTCCAGTCTTCTGGCACTATTCCTGTCGACAAAGACGACATAAAGATCAAGGACAAAGGCTCTGCAATCTCCTCCCTGGCGTCCCAGGGAATCCTAGGATAAATCCCATCTGGCCCAGGGGACTTATCTATTTTTACACTTTCCAAAATTGCTAACACCTCCTCCTTGTGAACCTCAATTCTATCCAGCCTGGTCGACTGAACCTGAGTATTCTCCTCGACAACATTGTCTTTCTCCAGTGTAAACACTGACGAAAAATATCCATTTAACGCTTCCCCTATCTCCTCTGATTCCACACACGACTTTCCACTACTATCCTTGATTGGCCCTAATCTTACTCTAGTCATTCTTTTGTTCCTGATATACCTATAGAAAGCCTTAGGGTTTTCCTTGATCCTATCTGCCAACGACTTTTCGTGTCCTCTCCTCGCTCTTAACTCTCCCTTTAGGTCCTTCCTGGCTAACTTGTAACTCTCAAGTGCCCTAACTGAGCCTTCATGTCTCATCCTAACATGAGCCTTCTTCTTCCCCTTGACAAGTGCTTCAACTTCCTTAGTAAACCACGGTTCCCTTGCTCAACAACTTCCTCCCTGCCTGACAGGTACATACTTATCAAGTACACTGTATTTACCCTTCCCCCAATTGTAAACCTTGCCCTGTTGCACGCACCTATCCCTCTCCATTACTAAAGTGAAAGTCACAGAATTGTGGTCACTACCTCCAAAATGCTCCCCCACTAACAAATCTATCACCTGCCCTGGTTCATTACCAAGTACCAAATCCAACATGGCCTCCCCTCTGGTTGGACAATCTACATACTGTGTTAGAAAAGTTTCCTGGACACACTGCACAAACACTACCCCATCCAAGCTATTTGATCTAAAGAGTTTCCACTCAATGTTTGGGAAGTTGAAGTCACCCATGACTACTACCCTGTGACTTCTGCACCTTTCCAAAATCTGTTTCCCAATCTGTTCCTCCACATCTCTGCTGCTATTGGGAGGCCTATAGAAAACTCCCAACAAGGTGACTGCTCCTTTCCTATTTCTGACTTCAACCCATATTACCTCAGTAGGCAGATCCCCCTCGAACTGCCTTTCTGCAGCTGTTATACTATCTCTAATTAAAAATGCCACCCGCCCCACCTCTTTTACCATCCTCCCTAATCTTGTTGAAACATCTATAACCAGGGATCTCCAACAACCATTTCTGCCCCTCTTCTATCCAAGTACGATCCATGCCTTAAGTTCACCCACCTTATTCCTGATGCTTCTTGCATTGAAGTATACACACTTCAACCCATCTCCTTGCCTACAAGTACTCTACTTTGTCAGTGTTACCTTCCTCACTGTATCACTACGTGCTTTGGCATCCTGAATATCGACTTCCTTAGTTGCTGGACTACAAATCCGGTTCCCATTCCCCAGCCAAATTAGTTTAAACCCTCCCGAAGACTACTAGAAAACCTCCCGCCCAGGATATTGGTGCCCCTCTGGTTCAGATGCAACCTGTCCTGCTTGTACAGGTCCCACCTTACCCAGAATGCGCTCCAATTATCCAAATACCTGAAGCCCTCCCTCCTACACCATTCCTGCAGCCACGTGTTCAACTGCACACTCTCCCTATTCCTAGCCTCGCTATCACGTGGCACTGGCAACAAACCAGAGATGACAACTCTGTCTGTCCTGGCCTTTAACTTCCAGCCTAACTCCCTAAACTTGTTTATTACCTCCACACCCCTTGCCCTACCTACATCGTTGGTACCAATGTGCACCACGACTTCTGGCTGCTCACCCTCCCCTTTCAGGATCCTGAAGACACGATCCGAGACATCCCTGGCACCCGGGAGGCAACATACCTTCCGGGAGTCTCGCTCTCGACCACAGAATCTCCTATCTATTGCCCTAACCATTGAATCTCCTATTACTATTGCTTTTCTATGCTCCCCCCTTCCCTTCTGAGCCCCAGAGCCAGACTCAGTGCCAGAGACCTGGCCGCTAGGTCATTCCCCCCCCCCCCCCCCCCCAACAGCATCCAAAACGGTATACTTGTTTTGAAGGGGAACGGCCACGAGGGATCCCTGCACTGTCTGCCTGTTAGTTTTCCTTTCCCTGACTGTAGCCCAGCTACTCTTGTTCAGTACCTTGGGTGTGGCTACGTCCCAGTAACTCTTCTCTATAACCCCCTCTGCCTCCCGGATGATCCGAAGTTGCTCCAGCTCCAGTTCCCTAACACGGTCTCTGAGGAGCTGGAGTTGGGTGCACTTCCCGCAGGTATAGTCAGCGGGGACACCAGTGGTATCCCTCACCACCCACATCCTACAGGAGGAGCATGCAACTGCCCTAGCCTCCATCCCCTCTTACTTTACAGAATTAGCTGCCCCGTAGACCAACTGGACCTCCGCCCTCCGACTCTGCTTCCAGTCAGCTGCACTCTAAACTCCTGGCTCCCTTTACGCTCTTTGATTAATATAGGAAATAAAATGAGGGAGAATTCAGAATGTCCAATTCACCTAAAAGCCCGACCTTCAGGACTTGTGGGAGGAAACCGGAGCACCCGGAGGAAACCCACGCAGACAATGACCCGAGCCGTGAATCAAACCCGGGTCCATAGCGCTGTTTTGGTCCATGGCCGCTGTGCACCCATTGGGGAATCAATGTTTGTTCAGAAAATTAAAAACACTTTTTTTTTTCCAGTCTTCATGTAAAGAAAATCCATTTGACAGAAAGTCCAGTCCAGCTGGAATAACTGCCCCACCTCGGCCACGGAAAGGGCCAAAGCCGGCTCGCCCACCTGCACCTGGCCATGGATTCCCATTAATTAAACGCAAGGTAAGTGTAAGATGTTTAACCTGCTTTTGGTTTCACTGAACCTACATTTCTAATACCAAGAACGCTATCATCTAACACTGATAAGGAACGGGTGACTGAATGCACTCGGTACCAGGGCAGCACGGTGGCCTAGTGGTTAGCACAACTGCCTCACGGCGCTGAGGTCCCAGGTTCGATCCCGGCTCAGGGCCACTGTCCGTGTGGAGTTTGCACATTCTCCCCGTGTCTGCATGGGTTTCGCCCCCACAACCCAAAAATGTGCAGAGTAGGTGGATTGGCCAGGCTAAATTGCCCCTTAATTGGAAAAAAATAATTGGGTAATCTAAATTTTTTTTTTAAAGAATGCACTCGGTACCCACTCACTCAATCCAGCGAATGCAAGGCTTCTCCTCCCACTGACATCAGTATTATGTATTCACAACTGGTGGCAGTATTGATTTTGGTTGTGCCGTTAGCCTGAGCCCTCGCCTCCTCTACACCACCTGCTCCCTGTCTCCCACTTCCCATCTCTGACTCCCTGCATCCAGCTCCCCACCTCCCTCTCTGCTCACCGCCTACCACTTGGCATCTCTTACTGGTAGGCTCCCATTCACCGCCCCTCTCGTGAGACCCTGCTTGCCACCCCTCTCGCCATCTCTCTCCCGAGCTCCCACCTGCCACCCCTCTGCTAAGGCTCCGCATGTCACCCTCTGCATGCACAGGGCTGGGGCTGTGCGCGCGGGGCTGGGGCTGTGCGCGAGCGGGGCTGGGGCTGTGCGCGAGCGGGGCTGGGGCTGTGCGCGAGCGGGGCTGGGGCTGTGCGCGAGCGGGGCTGGGGCTGTGCGCGCGCGGGGCTGGGGCTGTGCGCGCGCGGGGCTGGGGCTGTGCGCGCGCGGGGCTGGGGCTGTGCGCGAGCGGGGCTGGGGCTGTGCGCGAGCGGGGCTGGGGCTGTGCGCGAGCGGGGCTGGGGCTGTGCGCGAGCGGGGCTGGGGCTGTGCGCGAGCGGGGCTGGGGCTGTGCGCGAGCGGGGCTGGGGCTGTGCGCGAGCGGGGCTGGGGCTGTGCGCGAGCGGGGCTGGGGCTGTGCGCGCGCGGGGCTGGGGCTGTGCGCGCGCGGGGCTGGGGCTGTGCGCGCGGGGCTGGAGCTGTGCGCGCGTGTGGGTGGGGTTGCAGCTTGGCTGTTAACACACTGTGGTCGGAATTTTCCAACCCTTCAAGCTGGTGAGATCTTCCAGTCCTGCCAGTGTGAATGGAGGTTTCAGTGACTCGCCAGGAGAACCCGCCACGGGGGGACTGGAAAATACTGTCCATTGGGAGCTGTTAGTGTGTTCACTTATGCCCTGTGTGTACGTGTTTGCTATTTTCACACACTCTGATAGTGCATCATGTGTGGGTTCCCTGTGTGTGTGAAAGAAAATAAGAAAGAGACCTGTTATCACACTCGGATTGTTTTTTCACTTTCTCAACCGGTAGAAAGTGTTATTTGAGGAGCACTGTTTGGACGATGTTAAATTTGCCTTCACGTCAAAATGGAAAAGCTTTGCGTGGTGCTGTGCCTGGCAACCATTTGAAAATGTGGCCAAACCCTGCAACTGATCCAGGGCAAATGGGATTGAGTAGCATGGACCTGTGCTCGTAACTCTGGACCTCAAATGTGGCCTTTGAGGATGATTCACGCTTTTCTTTTCCTACCCTGATGTGTTCTGTTCATTTTGAAAACAGTTTCTAATCTGTCAAAGTTGTGTGATTTTTCAGGTGCATGCAGATCAGTACATTCCAGAGGAGAGTATCCAAGGAGAGTTGGAACAACTGGAGCAGAGTCTGGATGAACTGGAGCATCATGGGGTTGCACTGGAGGAAAAGCTGCGCAGCTGTGAAAATGGTGGGTTCAGCTGACGCTCTTTAAACTAGAATTGCCAGAATAGCTGATGGTACAGGGACTGAAGGGGCACAGATTTAAGGTTTGGGGCTGGAGGTGCAGGGGGAATGGTGAGGGCGAACTTTTTTTAAAAATGTAACGAGTGGTAATGACCTGAAAGACCTTTCCCATGAGCGTGGTGGAAGCGGAGACGGCAAATGATTTCAAAAGAGAGTTGGATATGTAATTGAGGGAAATAAATAAGCAGAGCTATGGGGAGAGCCCATGGTGATGCAGGTAGAATATTAGCATGGATAGCGGCTTGGCTAACTGATAGAAGACAGAGTTGGGATGAGAGGGGCATTACCAGAATGACAACCTGTAACTAGTGCCACAGGGATCAGTGCTCGGGCCACAATTATTTACAATATTTTTAAATTTTCATTTGACCCCTCGCCTCAACATCTATTTAAGGGAGAGAGTTCCAGAATTCCTTGTACGGCCTACCTCACACTTTACAGTGACCCCCCCCTCTACAGGAAACGGCTTCTCACTCTCTATCCCGACAGCTCCTTTGATATCTTAAGCACATCAATTAGATGACCCCCTTAATCGTTATTCAAGGGACTGCTAGCTTAATCAATGCAATCTGTCCCCATAATATAACCCTGATAATACCTGGTGAATCAGCTCCAAAATATCCTTCTTGAGTGTGTTCCTCAGAACTCAATTACTCCAGATGGTGTCTAACCAGAGCTTTACACAGTGGTCACGTAACTTCCCTTTATATTGCTGCCCCCTGAGACACAGGCCAATATTTTGACCTCTCTCAAGAGTTAGTGGCCATTAGGGGAGGCACGGTAGCACAGTGGTTAGCACTGTTGCTTCATAACGCCAGGCACCCAGGTTCGATTCCCAGCTTGGGTCACTGTCTACGGAGTCTGCACGTTCTCCCTGTGTCTGCGTGGGTTTCCTCCGGTTTCCTCCTTCAAGTCCCGAAAGACGCGCGTGTTAGGTGATTTGGACATTCTGAATTTTCCCTCAGTGTACCCGAACAGGCGCCGAGTGTGGCGACTAGGGGATTTTCACAGTAACTTCGTTGCAGTGTTATGTAAGCCTACTTGTGACACTAATAAAGATTGTTATTATTGTTATTTCAATAGCCTTTTTATATACTTTTTAAATTTAAAGTACCCAATTCTTTTTTTTCCAATTAAGGGGCAATTTAGCGTGGCCAATCCACCTATCTATGGTTGTGGGGTTGAGACCCACGCAGACACGGGGAGAATGTGCAAACTCGACACGGACAGTGACCCGGGGCCGGGATCGAGCCCAGGACCTCGGCGCCATGAAGCGGCAGTGCTAACCACTGTGTTTAATAGCCTTTTCAAAGGTTTTTGTACCTGTAGCTTGACATAGCTCTGTACTTGGGCCTTTAAATATCCCTACTTCACAATTCCCAGCTTCTCACTATTTAGACCAGTGGTTCTCAACCGGGGTCCACATGGACCCATCGAATCCATCAACGCCTCTTCAAGATTCTGTTCACTTCAGCAGTACTTATTATATCACCTAACTTGATGTTATCAGCAAACTTGGATACATGGATCACTTCCTCAATCTATGCCATTTAGAAATGTGCTGTTCTCAGTTAAGTCCCTCAAGATGGCTAAAAGTCGTAGTGCTGACAAAGAACATCAAGCTATGTATTTCAAACAAAGTTAGTTTATTTAATGATTTGCACACCTTACTAAGTAATAGCTAAGGAAAGAACATTATTTAATCTATGCTACAGAAATCTATAAGAACTGACTATGCTGTCTAATCTCTCTCTAATACAATGAACAGCCTATCTTAACCTGCCATTAACATCTTCTCCCAGAATCCCAGGAGTCATAGTATATTTATATGACTACTCTGTGGTGCCATCTAGTGTTCAGATGCATGAACATCATCTTGTTAACCTTTACGCTCCCTACATTATACATATCAGAACAAGAAATATAGTGAAAAGTTTCAGCGACAGTATAGATCTCTGGGTAACACCTACCCATTATCCCTATTTTCTGTCTCCTACCTCCTAACTAGTTTCCTACTTGTGGCTCCGGTTCCATGCACTGTCACTTTTATTAGTAGTGTTCTTGTGTAGAATCTTTTTGAATGCCACCTTAAGTCCAGACAAAATGCACTTAACCATGTACATACCTTGGTGTAAGAAATAAGCCTGACAGGTTGTTTAAGTTAACAAGTAAAGAGTTAGTTTAATTGCTAAAACTCACTCGGGTAAAGATGCAGAAAATATTAGCAAATGTACAAATACGTCCAACTTCCCATTAATGCGATGTCTTCTGGTGGGTTTTCAAATGAGAAACATCTCCGCTTTAATGAGAGAGCTTTCAGAGAAGGGGAGAGGGGATAAGGCAGTTTAGTTGCCCTGTCTCCTGTGGCATTCTCTGTTAATTCAAATCCAGTATATTTTACATCCAAGAGCTGGATTTCTGGTTTCAGCTAGGCTTCTGTAATCCACTCCGTCCACTCACTCTCTTATCCACTTACAGAGAGCTGCATCGACTCATTAAGCAGCTTTGACAAAGAGTCATCTAGACTCGAAACGTTAGCTCTTTTCTCTCCCTACAGATGCTGCCAGACTTGCTGCGATTTTCCAGTATTTTCTCTTTCGTTCCATAAAGCAGCTTGTGTCCTTCGCAAATGCAACATAGTAGCTGCCGTAGGCCAGCATCCTTCGCTTAGCGGAAGTGTTCTTTTCAAAAAACTCTATTTATATGCACGTGTCTGTCCAGCCGATGAAGTGAAAGTAATATTCTGTATAACACACCATCCCTAACAAGTATAACAGCAAAATCAAAATGTTTTCAATGTTAGAAATCTGAAATAAAAACACAAAAATGCTGCAAATTCTCAGCATCTGTGGACAGAGAGAAGGAGTCAGTGTTTCAGGTCAAAGCCGGAACCCTGTCCACTTGTTGGTTCTAGAACATATTGCTGCAGAAAATTGTCGAGGAGCATAGATATCACGGAGGGTTTTGGAGTGGGAAGAGTTTGCAGAGATGGGGAGCAATGAGCTGGTGGAGAGATTTGACAACAAGGTTGAGTATTTTAATACACGGTGTGGCTTAACCCCGTGGGAGCCAGTGTAGGTCAGCGAGTACAAGGGTGATGGCTCAATGGGCTTTGGTGCGCGTTTGGACCCAGGCAGCAGATGTTTAGGATGAGTTCCAGGTTGCGAAGGGGAAAATGTAGAAGACCAGGGCGATGTTATCGAGGCGGGAACACCTGTCTTGGTAATTACACAGTTTTCTGGTTGGAAGTTTATCTTGTTACGTTGCAACAGTTCGACTGTTACCAGGGAGAGGGTCGGAGTTGGTGCCTAGGGAATGGAAAGTTCTTTTCTTAAAAAGGGGGAGAGAATTAAGGAGGGAATTTCAGAGCTTGGGACCAAAGCAACTGAAGGAACTGCCACCAATTGTGAAGGGATGAAGATCGGGAATGCACAAGAGGCTGGAATTGGAGCTTGGCAGAATTCCGGATGGCTGGAGGTTACAGAAATGCTGTCCCAATATTACAGAGGATGGAATGCTGATCAGCTGGCGGGAGGAGAATTCATATCCGTTCACATCAAAGGCCAAGAGAGATTTCCATTGTAGTTTGCGTATATAACTCATCCCTGTTATGTATTCGGGACGGGAAAGCTACAGAGGGTTTTGAAAATAAGGATAAAACGTGGGCGAAATAGGGGACTGTGGGTTAGGCAGGTGAGTGAGTGGCAGTGATTCTTCGGAGGGCAAATGGGACTTGGCACATCTCCAATCAGCAAACATTTTCGTTGGGGCGTCACGGTGGTTAGCACTGCTGCCTCACAACACTGAGGACCTGGGTTTGATCCCACCGCCGGGTCACTGTGTGGAGTTTGCACATTCTCCATGTGTCTGTGCAGGTCTCACCCCCACAACCCAAAGGTGTGCAGGTTAGGTGGACTGGCCGTGCTAAATTGCCCCTTAATTGGAAAAGAAAGAAAAAAAGCATTAATTTTTATTTTGCATCTGCAGATGAAGAGGAAGATGATCTCTTGGTCGACTGGTTCAAGCTGATCCATGAGAAGCACATGCTAGTTCGCCGGGAGTCGGAGCTGGTTTACACGTGAGTTCTGCCGAGGCCTGAAACTGGGACTTCTTCCTTCCAAGAAGTCCTCTGATGCCAAGTCTCAGACACCTCTGAAGCGCAATGATTTTGTGAATGTTAGGGGTGTCCTGAGGGTAAAGGGCTCTGTTCCTAATTAATTTACTCTTTGTGGATGTTCAGGGATTGCTGAGACGTCTCTGACCTAGGGGGTGGTGTGTGAAGGAGAGGTGATGGGAAGCGGGCTGCCTTTGGTGAACCGTCTGTGGCGTTAGGCATACAGCCAATCCTGAGCTAGTTTGTTATTGAAATTATTATCCTCTGCACCCCTGTGTAAACTTTGGGCGAACAAAGAAAGGTACAGCACAGGAGCAGGCCCTTCGGCCCTCCAAGCCTCTGCCGACCATGCTGCCCTTCTAAACTAAAATCTTCTACACTTCCGGGGTGTATATCCCTCTATTCCCATCCTATTCATGTATTTGTCAAGATGCCCCTTAAATGCCACTATCATCCCTGCTTCCACCACCACCTCCGGCAGCGAGTTCCAGGCACCCACTACCTGCTGTGTAAAAGACTTGCCTCGTATATCTCCTCTAAACCTTGCCCCTCGCACCTTAAACCTATGCCCCCTAGTAATTGGCCCCTCTACCCTGGGAAAAAGTCTCTGACTATCCACTCTGTCTATGCCCCTCATAATTTTGTAGACCTCTATCGGGTCGCCCCTCAACCTCCGTCGTTCCAGTGAGAACAAACCGAGTTTATTCAACAGCAAAGGTCCCAGCACTGATCCCTGCGGGTGCTTGTGTGAAGCTGTCATTTCTATCTTATGCTCGTTCCTCTATCATGAACAAGAGTGCTAATACAGACTGGTATTTCAGACAGGCCTGCTCTGGCCCAGGCAACTGTTTCCATGTAGTACAAGAAGATTAAATCAATAGGTTGTCCTAGTCCCTGAGCTTGGACCCAATTGTTGGACCCAGGCGCAGTTTGCCCTAGCCCAGTCGCACTGGCTTAATGAAGGAGTTGTAAATGGATGGTCGGCTATATACCAATTGGCATTTGGAGTTGTGTTTGAGGGGGGCGGCATGAGCCCCCCTCAACCTTGTGGGGTTTCCCCCGGGTGCTCCGGTTTCCTCCTACAGTCCAAGGATGTGCAGGTTAGGTGGATTGGCCATGATCAATTTGCCCCTTAGTGCAGGTTAGGTGGCCTTTCAGGAATAGGGAAGAGGGTAGTGGGATGGGCCTGGATAGGGTGCTCTTTCGGAGAGTCGGTGCAGACCTAATGGCCTCCTTCCGCACTTCAGTCATTCTATGATTTTAAGATTGTGTGAAGCCCGTATTAATGATGTGAATGAACCCTGTCCTTTCCCAGTTTCAAGCAGCAGAATCTGGAGGAGCGACAGGCTGACGTGGAGTATGAACTACGCTGTCTACTCAACAAACCAGGTCAGTGGCTGCTACAGTGTGCACTCAGGATTTACCCCCTCACTCCCAAATCCCTCCGGCTCATCACTGCTTCAATTGTCCCTGCAGAGAAAGATTGGACCGATGAGGATCGAGCGCGAGAGACCGAGTTAATGCAGGAGTTAATTACAGTCATCGAGCAAAGAAATGCCATCATCAACAGCCTAGATGAGGACCGACAGCGGTAATCTAATCAGTAATTAGGGTGCTGGGGTGCAGGATAATGGGGCCTGGCTTCCTGTAGGGGTTAACTGGCACAGGATGTAGGGGTACTCGGGTCCTGTAGGGGTAACTGGCACAGGGTGGTGCTTCGGTTTCCTCCCACAGTCCAAAGATGTGCAGGTTAGGTGGATTGGCCATGATCAATTGCTCCTTAGTGTTCAAAGATTAGGTGGGGCTTCGGGCAGTGGGTGGGGGAGTGGGCCTATGTAGGGTGCAGTTTCAGAGGATTGGTGCCGACTCGATGGGCCAAATAGCCTCCTACGCTATAGGGATTCTACGATTATCTATGTGGAAGTACTAGGATCCTTTATTGGTAACCAGCCGTCCAGAGAAGGTTCACAAGGTTGATCCCGGATATTGAGGAATTTTCTTATGAGGAGAGGTTGAGTAGATTAGGCCTGTACTCATTGGAGTTTAGTAGAATGGTTCCCAACTGCTTGTTGTGCCATAGCCTGCAGCGGGTTTTGAGATGGACAGATTTTTGATCAGTGAGGGAATCGAGGGTTATGGGGATAAGGCGGGAAAATGCAGGTGAGGATTATATCAGATCAGCCATGATCTCATTGAATGGCGGAACAGACTCGATGGGCCGAGTGGTCTGTTTCTGCTCCTACATCTTATGGATATTGGGGTACCAGGGTCCTGTAGGGGGAACTGGCACAGGATGTTAGAAAACAAGCTTCTTGGCGGTGAGCGATGGGCGCGGGATAGTGGACGATATCTTTATTATGCCCAAAGGCGTGTACGTGAGAGAGAACTAGGAGATTAATTCTCTCTCGTTACTATTTTACAGAGAGGAAGAGGAGGATAAGTTGCTGGCGGCAATGATAAAAAACAAAGGTAAGATACTTGCTGCAAGTCCCATTCACCCATCAGGTGAACCCATTGGCTTCCAGTTAAGCAACATCTTGATTTGAAAAGTCCAAAAATCCCTCCATGAATTCACCCCTTCCTATCTTTGTAATCTCCTTTAGCTCTGCAACCCTCTGAGATTTCTGCCCTTTAGTTCTGGCCTCTTGAGCATCCCTGAATTTTAAATCACTCTGCCATTGGTAGTCATGCCTTCAGCTACTGCCACCTCTCACCGAGAACCAGTCACATCAGGTTCAAGTCTGCCCAAAGCTGGAGGTTCTCATGGTCGAAGCACAAATATTGATGTTGTTATCATTCTGTGTGGTAACCTCCCCCCACCTGGCTGGGTCCTTTCATGCACAAATGTGTCTGTGCCTAGTGATGGTTTCTTATCTATTGAATATTGAGTGTTTTGTTAGACAAATGTCACATAGTGCCCAGGAGAATGTACTCTGCCCCATCTGAGACATTGTGTAGCAGAGTGTGCTTGCTCCCTGAGGGAACAGTGCCTCGATTTTTAAATTCTCATTCGTTCTTTCAAATCCCTCCATGTCCTCACTTCCCTCATCTCTAATTTCCTACAGTCATTAACCCCTCGAACATACCTGTGCTTATCATGTTCTGGTCTCTTGCACAATCAATTGTGATCGCCCCAACATCGAGACTAAACACTGTAATTACCTCCCTAAACCTTTCCACACCACCTCTCTCTCCTGATATACACTCCTTAAACCCTCTTTGAAACCAAGCTTTTAGTCACCTCTGCTAAAGCTTCCTTACCTGGCACAGTGTCAAATTGTGTTTGATACCAATCTCTTGAAGAACCTTGGAACACTTTATTACATTAAAGGTGTTATATAAACGTTGGCTGTTGTCAGTGCTCTTAACAATTGTTGGGCCCACAATTGTTCACAATTTACATTGATGATTTGGAGTTGGGGACCAAGGGCAATGTGTCCAAGTTTGCAGATGACACTAAGATGAGTGGTAAAGCGAAAAGTGCAGAGGATACTGGAAGTCTGCAGAGGGATTTGGATAGGTTAAGTGAATGGGCTCGGGTCTGGCAGATGGAATACAATGTTGACAAATGTGAGGTTATCCATTTTGGTAGGAATAACAGCAAACGGGATTATTATTTAAACGATAAAATATTAAAGCATGCCGCTGTTCAGAGAGACTTGGGTGTGCTAGTGCATGAGTCACAGAAGGTTGGTTTACAAGTGCAACAGGTTATTAAGAAGGCAAATGGAATTTTGTCCTTCATTGCTGGAGGGATGAAGTTTAAGACTAGGGAGGTTATGTTGCAATTGTATAAGGTGTTGGTGCGGCCACACCTGGAGTATTGTGTTCAGTTTGGTCTCCTTACTTGAGAAAGGAAGTACTGGCGCTGGAGGGTGTGCAGAGGAGATTCACTAGGTTAATCCCAGAGCTGAAGGGGTTGGATTATGAGGAGAGGTTGAGTAGACTGGGACTGTACTCGTTGGAATATAGAAGGATGAGGGGGGATCTTACAGAAACATATAAAATTATGAAGGGAATAGATAGGATAGATGCGGGCAGGTTGTTTCCACTGGCGGGTGACAGCAGAACTAGGGGACATAGCCTCAAAATAAGGGGAAGTAGATTTAGGACTGAGTTTAGGAGGAACTTCTTCACCCAAAGGGTTGTGAATCTATGGAATTCCTTGCCCAGTGAAGCAGTTGAGGCTCCTTCATTACATGTTTTTAAGGTAAAGATAGATAGTTTTTTGAAGAATAAAGGGATTAAGGGTTATGGTGTTCGGGCCGGAAAGTGGAGATGAGTCCACAAAAGATCAGCCATGATCTAATTGAATGGCGGAGCAGGCTCGAGGGGCCAGATGGCCTACTCCTGCTCCTAGTTCTTATGTTCTTATTAACTCCTGAGGCAGACCAACAGTGAATCCAGTACCCGTGCCCTCGTGCTGTGTAGGCCTCGTTCCCTCGTGCTGTCCGCAGGCCACACTCCCCCAGGCTGACCGCAGGCCCCGCTCCCCCAGGCTGACCGCAGGCCCTGCTCCTTCGGGCTGTCCGCAGGCCCCGCTCCCCCGGGCTGACCGCAGGCCCCGCTCCCCCGGGCTGACCGCAGGCCCCGCTCCCCCGGGCTGACCGCAGGCCCCGCTCCCCCGGGCTGACCGCAGGCCCCGCTCCCCTGGGCTGACCGCAGGCCCCGCTCCCCCGGGCTGACCGCAGGCCCCGCTCCCCCGGGCTGACCGCAGGCCCCGCTCCCCCGGGCTGACCGCAGGCCCCGCTCCCCCGGGCTGACCGCAGGCCCCGCTCCCCCGGGCTGACCGCAGGCCCCGCTCCCCCGGGCTGACCGCAGGCCCCGCTCCCCCGGGCTGACCGCAGGCCCCGCTCCCCCGGGCTGACCGCAGGCCCCGCTCCCTCGTGCTGGCCGGGCTGTGTTAACCAATTTGTATTCTTCAGAAACCTGATCTTTTTTTTTTACGAAACAGATTTCCACAAAGACACTAACAGTGAAATAAAGAAAAAGTTGAAATTCAAACCCAGCAAGATGCTGAAGTTTCTGGGCAACAAACCAGAGGGAAAGTCCAAAAATGCCAAGGAGAAGAATTTGTGACTGGTGAAAGTTCTGAGGTGAACGGAAAGCTGCATGTGTGGCACCAGCTGACGATGACTGGCACGGCTGCACTTGTTGGGACTTGTTCAACTTCACAGTGTCTGGTGATTGGTTTATAGGAAGAGTATCGAAGTCTCATACTGACATTAACCAGCTCCCTCATGGTGCTGACCTGATGTTACTCACTATATATCTTTAGTTTATGTGCAATAGAAGCCACTCCAGTCCTGTATTATAGTGCTGAACGCGTTTTAACATCACCGATGAGACACTTCATCCATTCTCTCGGGCTAAAGTCTGTTCTTTCCTTCTCTACAGTGTTATGCAGAGTTTCACAGCTGCACGGTTGAGTGCTAGTTCCTGACTGATTCTATACTTGTTCACTAGTTCCACGCCTAGCCATTGTGCTCTGGGGTAGCATCTCTTTATCAGTATGTGAAGATCCTGTCTAGTTCCTGTCTCTCACACTCCTGCTACTGTACAACACATTGCATAAAATACCTGGCAACGCACAACACAATATTGAACTTTTATTTTCAGGTGCTGGGTTTTTTTTAGGCACGGTGTCTGAAGATTAATTATCACCAGAAGAAAGTGGAAACCTTTACCAGTTGTAACTGAAATCTCCAAAATGCAGTAACTTACCAGTGTCTCATCAGGGACTATATATGAGAGTTGTGTGCTACTTCATTGCACAGGGTGGCGAGCACCCTGGGGCAGAGGGCACCAGGCACCTTAGGGCACAGGGTGCCAGACAGTCTGGGGGCACAGGGCGTACTCTGGGGGTACAGGGCGTCAGGCACATGACACTGGGCATTCTTTGGGGGGGGGGGGGGGGGGGGGGGAAACAGGGCACCAATTTGGGAACATAGGATGTGGACACTGGGAGCACAGAGCGCCCACCAGTCTGGAGGCACAGGGTGCCATCTGGGGGCACTGGGCACTCTCTGGGTTTGGGCACAGGTCAATCAACATCTGTGGGGTGAGCAGTCCTTCAGAATTGAAATAATGAAGAGGAACAGTGCTAGAATCAGGAAGGGAAAAGACAGAAGGGCCAGAGCCCAAAGCATTAACCTCTCTATCTCTGGGTTTGTGCGTCACACTGACTTTTCACTTGGTCCCATATTGTTTCAGCTCGTTGTTGAGACGTGATGCTGACCCTTTCCAGCTCTGGTTATGAACGCGCTCGAGTCCTGAACAGACTGTTGATTGCACCACTTCCCTTTCAATTGCCGGTCCGTCAATATTGGAGTTCCCTTGTATGGAGGGAGCTGTTGCCGGCTTCACTAATTTTGCTTTGTGCACATCATCCAAGGCATCTTTTCAGAATGAAGCAGGATAGAGTATGTGTGAACGGTCTTCGAATGTGGAATCGGTGGGCTGTGGTCCCCAGTCTCTTTCATTGCCATCAGGCGAATCTCTGCACCGTGACGGAGCTACAAACCTCCAGACTGTGAAAGCTTCACAACTGGAACCTTGCAGAAGAAGCTCACTTCTACCATAACCGTCTTCATGTTCCCATTTCGGTGCTAGCTTTGCATAAATGAGGCATTCCACTCTGCAGTGATAGTGTAAACAATGGTTAACAACATTTGCACTGCTGTGCAACACCACCGCAGTCATCTGAAAGCTGTAGCAGGATATATACGCATGCATGTCCATATATAACACGTGCATGTGGCATTGTGCACTTTCAAGCATCTTGTGAGCAGACAAACATCCTACAGGTGTCCATTTGCAGACACCAGGTGCTGCAACTGTGCTCTTACATGTTATTTGTAATGAAGATCACATATATACAGTGAAGCTGTTCCTGAGGCTAATATTGCACTTCAGTTGACCTGTAATGTGTCAGCCTGCATTGTGCTATTGTTGATCATTACTCTCCAGGTTCAAACTGGAAATCAGATGGTCTTCACAACTGCACTTAATGTGCCAGTGCTGTTGCTACACCTCGGCCGTGATCAGTATGCGTTACAGTATGCTGTAGTATCGTGCGGTGGGACTTAAACTTGAGGCTGGTGAATGGCCTGTCCTTTAGATCTGTTTCTAATTCCGCATGCCGAAGGGGAGCTGACGCCATTCTGATGCAGGAAAAGTCTTCGTATTTCAATCAGTTAGGGTCTTACTTCCAGTCCTGCCTTGTGTTGGGGCATTTGCACATGAACACGATCAAATTGGCATTGGTTTGCATTCTCACGTCGCCCAGACTTTATCAAGGACTCTCAACTTTGTCTTTTGAAACGTTAACCCTGTGCTTCCGTAAATTGACTGAGAAACTTTGTGTGTTGGTCTGAATACTGGACTTGAGCCCTGGCAATATGCACTCTTACTCCAGTTAACAGTTTGTCTTTAGATTTTGTAGTTTCTTAGCATTAATTATATTTCTATCTAATATACAGGAACAGCTGCCAAAAATATGCCTTAATTCAATTTGATATCAAACCTTTTGTTTTGTATTTACTCTAGAGGGACTATTGGTGTCATTTCATCAGATGTTTTTGGTAGTCATCGGGTTGCTTTCCTCAGATGAATTGGACGGTTTTGCTGATGCAGATCATTTCTTTGTTCTGTTCTTCGGCCGTACCTATTTGTATATAATATTTATTGAAACCACAAGCACTGTTCTAAAGCTATATTATTCTGCTAACAAAATGGGAAAAATTGGGACCAATAAAATGGAATATTGTCCAAATGTGTGACTGGTTAATGACTGATTGTGATTGAGACGCTCATCAACGTGTTACTTTGTCAGGTTTGGAAACACTCAATGTTCAAGTGGGAAACTTTCTCCTTTGTTACCTCACGTCTGATGGTCGTTTTGTTTGAATAGGGGCCTGTGCAAGCTATTTTCATGCTTCCCAGTCACCAACATTCATGTTACCTGCAGCTTCACCAACCATTTGCATTAATATTGTGCCTTTAATCATAGAATCATAGAACTTACAGTGCAGAAGGAGGCCATTTGGCCCATCGAGTCTGCACCGGCCCTCTGAAAGAGCACCCCACCCAAGCCCACTCCATCCTATCCCCATAACCTAGTAACCCGACCCAACACTAAGGGCAATTTTGGACACTAAGGGCAATTTAGCATGGCCAATCCACCTAACCTGCACATCTTTGGACTGTGGGAGGAAACCGGAGCACCCGAAGGAAACCCACACACGGGGAGAACGGGGAGGCAGTGAACCAAGCCAGGAATCGAACATGGGACCCTGGAACTGTGAAGCAATTGTGTTAACCACCATGCTACCTGTACCGTGCTGCCCTAATGGAACATCGCAGAGCTTTATAGAGACATTATAAAACAAAATAGGACACCAAGCTTGGTGAAAGGAGGAAAGCTAGACAGGTGGTCAGGGAGGGAGCTCCAGCACTTGGGAGCCTCGGCAGCTGAAGGCAAAGCCGCCCACGGTGGAATCACTGAAACCTGGCATGCTTAACAGCCCAGAATTAGAGGAGTACAGATATCTTGGAGGATCATTGGATTGGGTAAGATTACAGAGCTATGGAGAGCTGAGGTCAGTGAGGCATTTGAAAAAAGGATGAGAATTTTTAAAAACAGGAAACCATTGTAATTTAGCAATAAAGAGGCCGGGGGTTAGGGGAATGGAATTCGGTGTAAGTCAGGACATGGGCAACAGAGTTGTGGTTGACCTCAAAATTATAGTGGATGACCATCCAATTAGAATAGCCAACTTCAGAGTTAGTGAAATTGTGAATGAGGCTCAGGTGAGCTGAGAAAGGGTTGGAGTTTGACGATGGATTGAAGGTAAAAGAAAAATAGGTGGTTTTAATGACTGCAAATATGTAGTTAAAAGCTCATCAGAAACTGCTCCGCAATGAACCTGACTGGATCCAGTGTGACCGCCCACTGCAATGTAACTGGATTCAGTGATTACCCCCCCACTATCACTGGGTCCAGTGATTAATTTCG
Source organism: Scyliorhinus canicula (assembly GCF_902713615.1). Taxonomy (NCBI): domain Eukaryota; kingdom Metazoa; phylum Chordata; class Chondrichthyes; order Carcharhiniformes; family Scyliorhinidae; genus Scyliorhinus; species Scyliorhinus canicula. Next base: position 18,475,578 of record NC_052168.1, read on the forward strand.
CTTATCCCCGCCCCCCCCCCCCCCCCAGAGATCACTGCACTGGATTCCCTATGACCATCTGCACCATTGTCACTGGATACAGTAAGAAGTCTTACAACAAAGGAAGAAGTCTTACAACACCAGGTTAAAGTCCAACAGGTTTGTTTCAAACACGAGCTTTCGGAGCACGGCTCCTTCTTCAGGTGAAGAAGGAGCCGTGCTCCGAAAGCTCGTGTTTGAAACAAACCTGTTGGACTTTAACCTGGTGTTGTAAGACTTCTTACTGTGCTCACCCCAGTCCAACGCCGGCATCTCCACATCATTACAACAAAGGAGCAGTGCTCTGAAAGCTAGTGATTCGAAACAAACCTGTTGGACTTTAACCTGGTGTTGTAAGACTTCTCACTGTGCCCACCCCAGTCCAACGCCGGCATCGCCACACCAGTGGATACAATGACCATATGACCCAATGTCACTGGGTCCAGTGATTACCCACCCCAGTGTCACTGCACTGGATCCAGTGATTGTCCACCCCAGTGACACTGCACTGGATCCCGTGTCCTCCTCCTTCCCGCCCCGCGACACTCCACTGGATCAGGTGGTTACTAGCCCCGACGCCGGTAGCCACTGCCCCTCGAACCCTGTCGGTATTTTATTTCTGTCTGGCCTGATGCATGGTGGGTGTTGTAGTTCGCGAGGTGATTGGTTGGAGTTGCACTTCGCGCGGTGCATGTTGGGCGTTGTCCGCGCGGTGCGGTTTGGGAGTTGTAGTTCGCGCGGTGGGTGTTGGGTTTTAAGGGGCGGGCTCTGTGTCACCATAGTAACGGGTTCGGAGCGGAACAACAGCAGCGGGGCCTCGGCGCCCAGATTGAAGAACAGCAGCTGGTCACTGCCGGCCCGGCCTCTGGTCACCCACTGACCGACCGGCCTCTGGTCACCCACTGACCGTCTGGCCTCTGGTCACCCACTGCCTGTCCGGCCTCTGGTCACCCACTGCCGGCCCGGCCTCTGGTCACCCACTGCCGGCCCGGCCTCTGGTCACCCACTGACCGTCTGGCCTCTGGTTACCCACTGACCGACCGGCCTCTGGTCACCCACTGTCCGACCGGCCTCTGGTCACCCACTGACCGTCTGGCCTCTGGTCACCCACTGCCGGCCCGGCCTCTGGTCACCCACTGATCGCCCGGCCTCTGGTCACCCACTGACCGTCTGGCCTCTGGTCACCCATTGTCCGACCGGCCTCTGGTCATCCACTGACTGTCTGGCCTCTGGTCACCCACTGCCGGCCCGGCTTCTGGTCACCCACTGACAGACCGGCCTCTGGTCACCCACTGACCGTCTGGCCTCTGGTCACCCACTGACCGTCTGGCCTCTGGTCACCCACTGTCCGACCGGTCTCTCGTCACCCACTGACTATCTGGCCTCTGGTCACCCACTGACCGTCTGGCCCCTAGTCACCCACTGATCGCCCGGCCTCTGGTCACCCACTGTCCGACCGGCCTCTGGTCACCCACTGACCGTCTGGCCTCTGGTCGCCCACTGCCAGTCCGGCCTCTGGTCACCCACTGCCGGTCCGGCCTCTGGTCACCCACTGACCGCCTGGCCTCTGGTCACCCACTGCCGGCCCGGCCTCTGGTCACCCACTGTCTGTCTGGCCTTTCGCCACTGTCCGCCCGGCTTCTGAGTGGCCACTGGTCACCCACTGTCGGCCCGGCCTCTGGTCAGTCTCTAACCGGTCACTATCTATCTGTCCTCTGGTCAGTCTCTGACCGGTCACTATCCATCTGTCCTCTGGTCAGTCTCTGACCGGTCACTATCCATCTGTCCTCTGGCCAGTCACTATCCATCTGTCCTCTGGTCACACTAACCGGTCACTATCCATCTGTCCTCTGGTCACTGTAACCGGTCACTATCCATCTGTCCTCTGGTCACTGTAACCGGTCACTATCCATCTGGCCTCTGGTCAGTCTCTGACCGGTCACTATCCATCTGGCCTCTGGTCAGTCTAACCAGTCACTATCCATCTGGCCTCTGGTCAGTCTCTCCAGACACTGACCAGTCTGGGATTTTGCTGCTCTGTGTCCTAACACTAACAGGCACTGTAACCAGCTGCTGATCCAGTGCCTCAGAACCTAGGGCTGGTGGTGAAGCAGAGACACATTCATATAAAATGGCCAACAATCAGGAAAAGGGACAAACTGGGATCGGATTCTGGAATTGTGCCAGAGCTTCATACAGCAAAGAGACCCAGGACCTTTTGAAAGGTGAGAAAAAATATACAACAATAAATATTCACGGATATCACTGATAGCACTGATATAGAGAGAGCAATGCAAGTCTAATAAATGATGCTTTAGGGGGCAGCACGGTGGTGGAATGGGTTAGCTCTACTGCCTCACAGCGCCGTGGTCCGAGGTTCGATCCCGGCTCTGGGTCACTGTCCGTGTGGACTTTGCACATTCTCCTGTGTCTGCGTGGGTTTCACCCCCACAACCCAAAGGTGTGCATGATGGGTGGATTGGCCGCACTAAATTGCCCCTTAATTGGAAAAAATGAATTGGGTACCAATTTATTTTTTTAAATGATGCTTTAGGAACGTGAGTTTCCTTGTATAGGAATCACAGAAATTTAACATTATAATAATCTTTATTAGTGTCATAAGGAAGCTTACATTAAAACTGCATCAAAGTTACTGTGAAAATTACAGATACAGCCAGCAATTACAAACAGTAAGAAGTCTTACAGGTTAAAGTCCAACATGTGTGTTTCAATCACTAGCTTTCGGAGCACTGCTCCTTCCTTTGGTGAATTCCTCACCTGAGGAAGGAGCCGCGCTCCGAAAGCTCGTGTTTGAAACAAACATGTTGGACTTTAACCTGGTGTTGTAAGACTTCTTACTGTGCTCACCCCAGTCCAACGCTGGCATCTCCACATCACGGCAACCTTTTTGGACACTAAGGGGAATTAAGCTTGGCTAATTGTCACAAAGTCACAAAGATGTGCAGGTTAGGTGGATTGGCCATGATAAATTGCCCTTGGTGTCCAAAATTGCCCTTAGTGTTGAGTGGGGTTACTGGGTTATGGGGAAAGGGTGGAGGTGTTGACCTTGGGTGGGGTACTCTTTCCAAGTGCCGGTGCAGACTCGATGGGCCGAATGGCCTCCTTCTGCCCTGTAAATTCTATGATAATCCACCAAACCTGCACATCTCTTGACTGTGGGAAGAACCCTGAGTACCCAGAGGACCCGGCTGGGTCACTGTCTGTGTGGAGTCTGCACGTCCTCCCCCTGTGTGCGTGGGTTTCCTCCGGGTGCTCCGGTTTCCTCCCACAGTCCAAAGATGTGCAGGTTAGGTGGATTGGCCATGCTAAATTGCCCGTAGTGTCCTAATAAAAGTAAGGTTTAGGGGGGGGTTGTTGGGTTACGGGTATAGGGTGGATACGTGGGTTGAGTAGGGTGATCATGGCTCGGCACAGCATTGAGGGCCGAAGGGCCTGTTCTGTGCTGTACTGTCCTATGTTCTATGTTCTATGAAACCCACGCACACACGAGGAGGACGTGCAAACTCCACACAGTGACCCAAGGTCGCAATCGAACTCTAACTACCACAGTTCTCCCCGTCCCCTTCATTTAATCTATCGATACCCCTGTGTAATGTCCTGCTCCCATTTGTGTGGAGTTCGCTAATTAAGATGGGTGAGCTGCAGACACAGAGAACCAATATCATTACCAAATATGATTTATGGCGATTACAGAGACCTGACTCAGTGAGGGCAGGTCTGGGTACTAAATACCCCTGGATGCAAGGTGTTCAGGCAAGGAGTGAAAGGAGGAGTGGTAGCAGTGTTGATTAAGCAGATGACAGTGGTGGAGGGACAGGGGTCAAGGACAGAATCTATTTGGCTGCAACTGAGAAACAAACAAGGTGCCATTACATTTCCCAGTGTAGTTTATTAGCCAGCAACTGGTATAGTGGGAAAGAGGTAGGCAAACAAATAGTCATAGAAATTATAAAGAATTAGGGCAGCACGGCGGCGCAGTGTTGCCTCACGGCGCCGAGGTCCCAGGTTTGATCCCGGCTCTGGGTCACTGTCCATGTGTAGTTTGCACATTCTCCCCGTGTTTGTGTGGGTTTCGCCCCCACAATCAAAAGATGTGCAATCTAGGTGAATTGGCCACACTAAATTGCCCCTTAATTGGAAAAAGTTAATTGGGTACTCTAAATTTATTTTAAAAAAGAATTGCAAGAATTCTCGAGTGGTTATAACGAGGGACTTTAATTATTTGAATGTAGCAATCATGGAAAGGACAGAGAGGGGCAAGAACCCGAGAGGTGTTCAGCATCATTTTCTCTGTCAGTATGGAATGTACGCACTCTGGTTTAGCATGGTGGTAAACAGCTAGTTCAAGATGCAGAGCGAGGCCAACAGCGTGGGTTCAAGGCCACCGCGTGGGTTCAATCCCCGTACCGGCTGAGGTTATTCATGAAGGCCCCGCCTTCTCAACCTTGCCTCTCGTCTGAGGTGTGGTGATCCTCGAGTTGAATCACCACCAGTCAGCTCTCCCCCCCCCCCCCCCCCCCCCCCCCTCTCAAAGGGGAAAGCAGCCTGTGGTCACCTGGAACCAAGGCAATTTTACTTCCTTACTTGCAAATGTGACAGACACATTGTGTACCTCAGGCTGTGTATGCCAACACCACCCCCCCTCCACCTCATTGCTCACACTGTCTGACCTCATCTTATCCCTCTTGCAGTGATGATGCAGGAATCCAAATTAAATCAATTCCAGCAGAGACAGCTTTCCAGAAAACTTCAGGGTGAGTATAAACGTACACACGAGCCTCTCATCCTCAACAAAATCTCATGTTGTAACTGTGCCGGGAGTGTTTGTCAAAATCCAGGACCCCCCCCCACGCAATGCTCCAACAGCGCTGTGGGTGTACCCTCAACACATGGACAGCAAATTTGGGGATTTCTCAGGGTATAAGCTTAACTTTGGGAAAAGCGAGCTGTTTGTGGTACACCCGGGGGACCAGGAGGGGGGGATTGGGAGGCTCCCACTGAAAAGGGCGGAGAGGAGCTTCAGGTACTTGGGGGTTCAGGTGGCCAGGAGCTGGGGGGCCTTGCATAAGCTAAACCTCACAAGGCTGGTGAAGCAAATGGAGGAGGAGTTTAAGAGGTGGGACATGCTGCCACTCTCTTTGGCGGGTAGGGTGCAGTCAGTCAAGATGACGGTGCTCCCGAGGTTTCTGTTCCTGTTCCAGTGCCTCCCCATCCTTATCCCGAAGGCCTTTTTCAGGCGGGTTAACAGGAGCATTACGGGGTTTGTGTGGGCACACGGGACTCCAAGGGTGTTCGTGGAGCGTGGCAGGGATGGGGGGGGGGCGGCTGGCGTTGCCCAACCTCTGTGGGTATTATTGGGCTGCCAACGCAGCGATGGTGCGTAAGTGGGTAATGGACGGGGAGGGGGTGGCATGGAAGAGGCTGGAGATGGCATCCTGTGTGGGTACGAGCCTGGAAGCGCTTGCAACGGCGCTGCTGCCGCTCCCTCCGACGAGGTATACCACGAGCCCGGTGGTGGCAGCTATCCTCAAGATTTGGGGGCAATGGAGGCGGCACAGGGGGGAGGTGGGGGCCTCGATGTGGTCCCCGATACGGGGGAACCACCGGTTCGCTCGGGAAGAATTGATGGCGGGTTCCTGAGTTGGCACAGGGCAGGTGTCAGGAGGCTGGGGGACCTGTTCATAGACGGGAAGTTTGCGAGCCTGGGTGAGCTGGAAGGGAAGTTCAGGCTCCCCCCGGGGAACACCTTTAGGTACTTGCAAGTAAGGGCGTTTGTCAGGCGGCAGGTGGCGGGGTTCCCCCTGCTGCCGCCTCGTGGGGTCCAGGACAGGGTGCTCTCGGGGGGGTATGGGTTGGAGACGGGAGGATCTCAGAAGTGTACCAGGTGATGCAGGAGGTAGACGAGGCCTCGTTGGAGGAGCTGAAAGATAAATGGGAGGAGGAGCTGGGTGAGGAGATGGAGGAGGGGACATGGGCGGATGCCCCAGAAAGGGTGAACTCCTCCTCTTCGTGTGCGAAGCTTAGCCTCATACAGTTTAAGGTACTGCATAGGGCTCATATGACCGTGACAAGGATGAGCCGGTTTTTTGGGACCGAGGACAGGAGTATTAGGTGCTCAGGGAGCCCAGCAAACCATATCCACATGTTCTGGGCATGCCCAGCGCTGGGGGAATTTTGGAAGGGTGTAGCAAGGACGGTATCGAGGGTGGTGGGATCCAGGGTCAATCCAGGCTGGGGACTCGCAATATTTGGGGTTGCAGTGGAGCCGGGAGTGCAGGAGGCGAAAGAGGCCGGTGTTCTGGCCTTTGCGTCCCTAGTAGCCCGGCGGAGGATTCTTCTTCAGTGGAAGGATGCGGGGCCCCCAAGTGTGGAGGCCTGGGTCAACGATATGGCGGGGTTTATTAAATTGGAGAGGGTGAAATTTGCCCTAAGGGGGTCAGTGCAGGGGTTTTTCAGGAGATGGCAACTATTCCTAGATCTCCTGGCAGAACGGTAAAAACAAAAGGTCAGCAGCAGCAGCAACCCGGGGGGGCGGGGGGGGGGGGGTTGTCTCTTTGTTTTGGGTTGAATATCTGTTTTTTTGCCAATGACGGGCGTTAATTTATTGTTTCTCTTTTGTATTTACGGGGGGGGGGGGGGGGGGGGGGGGGGGGTTCTGTTTTTTTTTGTTGTTCTTAGAATTTACTGTTATTGTTTTCTTTTTTGTGAAAATGTCGACTTCTCACATGGATCTCTTTTCCAGTGTCTCATCGGACCTACCTTTCTTTTGAGTGAACCTCCATGATTTTATATACGACTGCCCTTAACCTCCCCCATTTAGAAAGGGGAGATGGGTGGGTTATAATAAACTGAAAGAAAGCAGTAAGCATAGGGGGGGGGATTCGATGTGACCGGGTTATGTTTGACATTTGAAAACAATTGCCGAGGATATCTCTTCTGATTGAAGATCAAAGGAAATACAACAGTTTGGTAAACATTATAAAAACATTTTGCTTTAGCGGGGAAGAGAAAGATGGTGATGGTCTAAACCGATTCTGGGATGGAGTTGTAGAGAGGGTTTTCCATATACTGCAATTATTCTTGGCAGAGCAGGAAACCCCTGAACTAAATGGTCTATTATAATGAACTGGCAGGAACATGGGGTCTGGATGGGCGTGGGTGGATTTTTACATCCAGAGGTCTTTGAAGCAACATGACAAGTGGAAACAGCTGTTTCTGTAATATCCATGGTTTTGAAACAGGAAAGCAGGATGCAGAGGCGAAATAAATCTTTTCGCATTGGCTCCGATGTTTTTAAGGCCTACCTGGCTGAAGCAAGCATCACAGAAACGACGGAGGAGCAGAAACTCAGTCTACTGCACGCAAGGGTGAGCCATCGTATATCTACTCAGCTAAACTGTACCAGCTCATATACAGAGGCCCGGGCCCTACTCGATAGAATGTACGTGAGGCCTATCAATGAGGTCTACGCGCGCCACGTTTTTACTACTCGCCGCCAGCGCCCCACAGAATTGCTAAAAGAATTCCTCAGAGACTTTAAAAGCCCTTATCCCGGGACTGTAATTATCAGGCTGTAAGTGTAATTATCAGGCAGAACATAGAGAACTTGCTGTCCGCGATGTCTTTGTTGCAGGCCTTAGATCGAATTATGTGCGCCTGTGACTGCTGGAGAAGGGGGCCCTAAATTTAGAAGATACTGTTGAAATCGCTACAACTATGGAGGTCTCATTTCGTAGCCTCACCTCGTTTCCTGCCGACCGCGTGACCCCGTCATGGGCCCCCGACCAGCGACTCCCCCAGGCCTGTGCCGCGCGGCCACTCAGCCACCATGCTGCCCCAGCCTGCCACTTTTGTGGCCAGGCCCAGCACCTGCGGCACCACTGCCCGGCCCCCAACGCGACCTGCAGCAGCTGCGGGCGAAAAGGCCACTACGCCAGAGTGTGCCTGGCAAGGAAGACCCCAGCCCCATAACCTCCAGCGGCACAAAGTAATCGCTCTCCGCACTCGCAGGCCCACAGGCCCCGGAACGCAACGGCCTATGCCCACAACTCCGCCCCCACTCGCCACGTGTGATCCATGGGGGCCGCCATCTTGGCAGACCCCCACCACGCGGTCTACCACGGGCGACTAATGGGGGCCGCCATCTTGGATGCCATCTTCCTTGCCGCCCGCCACGTGCGATCCACGGGGCGGCCATCTTGGGCCCCATCCTCTCCACACTCAGAAAACTCGATTGAAGACTGCGACCTCAGCGGGCACTCATCGCGGGGCCATCCCAGCGCAGCCGACCGAGCCGCCGACTACCCGCAACTCAACGCAGTCACACTGGACCAATCACGCCCAAAGCATCTCCACAACTCTATGACGACGGTCCAAATCAACGGGTACAGTACACCGTGTCTTTTCGACTCCGGGAGCACTGAGAGCTTCGTACACCCAGATCTGGTAAGACGTTGTTCACTCCCCGTTTTCCCTGCACGGCAAACTATCTCCCTCGCTTCGGGTTCCCACTCTGCCATATCCAAAGGTGCACCGTCGCAACTCTAACAATCCAAGGCGCTAGCTACTCTAATTTCCAACTATACGTCCTGCCAGAACTCTGCGCCCCACTCTTATTGGGACTCGACTTTCAATGCAATCTCAAGAGTCTCACCCTCAGCTTCGGCGGACCCCTACCCCCACTCACTATCTGCAGCCTAGCCACGCTGCGAATCTCCCCCCCCTCCTCTGTTTGCCAACCTCACTCCGGACTGTAAACCCGTAGCCACTCACAGCAGGTGGTACAGCCTACAGGACAGGGTGTTCATTCGATCCGAGGTCCGGAGGCTTTTACGTGAGGTGATCATAGAGGCCAGTAACAATCCCTGGAGAGCTCAGGTGGTGGTCGTCAAGACCGGGGGGAATTCCGCATGGTCATAGATTATAGTCAGACTATTAATCGGTTTACGCTCCTCGGCGCGTACCCCCGCCCAGGATTGCAGACATGGTGAATCAGATCGGCCAGTATCGGATTTTTTCCACGGTGGATCTGAAGTCTGCATACCACAACTCCCAATCCGCCGGAGGACCGCCACTTCACGGCGTTTGAGGCGCTGGCGCTCTTCCACTTCCTCCGGGTCCCCTTTGGCGTCACGATGGGGTTTAGGTGTTCCAACAAGCAATGGACCCGAATGGTGGACCAGTACGGGCTGCGGGCCACGTTTCCGTACTTGGATAACGTCACCATCTGCGGCTATGACCAGCAGGACCACGATGCCAACCTCAACCGATTTCTCCAGACGGCCCAGAAGCTTAACCTCACATACAACAAGGAGAAGGCGTTTTCCGCACAACCAGACTAGCCATCCTCGACTATGTCGTGGGAAAACGGAGTCCTGGGTCCCGACCCGGATCGTATGCCCCCTCTTAGAACTCCCTCTCCTCATTGTCCCAAGGCCCTCAAACGGTTGCTTGGATTCTTTTCGTATTATGCCCAGTGGGTCCCTCAATATGCGGACAAAGCCAGCCCACTCTTTAAGGCCACACTATTTCTCTGTCAGCTGAGGCTCGCCAGGCCTTCAACTGCATCAAGGAGGACATCGCCAAGGCTGCCATGCGGGCGGTGGATGAATCCGTCCCTTTTCAGGTTGAGAGCGACGCCTCAGAGGTAGCTCTAGCAACCCACACTAATCAGGCAGGGAGACCAGTCGCATTTTTCACCCGAACCCTCTCCGCTTCGGAACTTCGACACTCCTCAGTCGAAAAGGAAGCACAAGCCATTGTGGAGGCTCTTCGTCACTGGAGGCACTACCTCACAGGTAGGAGGTTCACCCTCATCACCGACCAACGATCGGTTGCCTTCATGTTTGACAACTCGCAAAGGGGCAAAATTAAAATGACAAAATTCGGAGATGGAGAATCGAACTCTCCACCTACAAATACGATATTATGTATCAACCGGGGAAGCTCACCGAGCCCCCAGATGCCCTGTCCCGCGGGACATGTGCCAGCGCACAGAGCTACCGCTTAAAAGCCATCCACAGTGACCTCTGCCACCCGGGGGTCACCGGCTCGCCCACTACATTAAAGCCCGAAATCTGCCTTTCTCCACCGAGGAGGTAAAAGCCATCACCAGGGATTGCCCGATCTGTGCGGAGTGCAAACCGCACTTCTACAGACCAGACAGGGCCCACCTGGCTTCTAGGCCCTTTGAACGCCTCGCTATCGATTTCAAGGGCCACTCCCCTCGGACTAACAGGAATGTGTACTTCTGAACGTCATAGACGAGTTCTCCCTTTGCTATCCCGTGCCCCGATACGACCCTCCCACACAGTCATTTGGGCCCTGCATAGTTATCTTCACCTGTTTGGTTTCCCCGCTATGTACACAGGGACCAGGGTTGTCCTTTATGAGCAACGAGCTGCGTCAGTACCTGCTCGGCAAGGGCATCGCCTCAAGCAGGACTACCAGATATAACCCCAGGGGGAACGGGCAGGTGGAGAGGGAGAAGCGACGGTCTAGAAGACCGTCCTACTGACCCTCCGGTCCAGGAATCTCCCGATTTCCCATTGCAAGAAGTCCTCCCCGACGCACTTAACACTATTAGGTCCCTCTTATGTACCGCTACCAACCAGACCCCTCACGAGCGGCTCTTTATTTTTCCAGGGGCGCTACCACGGGGGTTTTGCTCCCGACATGGTTGAAGACACCGAGCCCCAGTACTCCTCGGAAGCACGTCAGGGCACACAAAACTGACCCACTCGTAGAGAAAGAGCTCCTACTGCATTCTAACCTACAGTACGCCTTCGTAGAGTTCCCTGACGGCCGTCAGGACACTGTATCCCTCTGGGACCTAGCACCTGCAGGATCCAACCCGCCCACTACCACCGCCGAGGTACCCCTCACACTACATCCCACCCAACTCGCCCCCCCATGCCCCGCACCTACCAGTTCGCTTTTTTTTTTGCGCGCTCCGCGCCAGCTAGCTCCCAGCGTCCCCAGTCGAACCAGACGGGTACGAAGCTCGGGCGGAATCGCCCCCGGAGTCCGCCATCGTACCCCAACCGACGGTGCTCACCCAGTCACCATAAGGGGCTGCAATCCCGGTGCTCCGCCGATCACAGCGGACAACTCGGCCACCGGACAGACTCAATCTGTAAGCCACCACCCCCACCGGACTTGATTTTTTTACAGGGGGTGAATGTGGTGAATCACAGTAGCATAATTCACACTGTATTACACATGTGTACTATGTCTCTGTAAGCTCGGCACACGAGCAGTTGCGCTGCTCTGCCACTAGAGGGAGATGCACTGGGAGTGTACGGGAGTTTGTACTGGGCTCCACCCTTGGCTCCACCACGGCTCCTCCCCTAACCGGAAGTATAAAGGTTGATGCTGAGAGCCTGCCTGCCAGTTCATCTGGAGTTCATCTTATCACAGGCAGGCTCTGTTGTAGACGATTAAAACCACTGTTCACTTCTAACCACGTGTCGCAGTGAATTGATGGTCTCATCAGAAGCTTTGCTTTTTTCGTTCATTAGAGGGATGTGAGCCCTCGTTGGCCCGGCCCAGCGTTTTGTATAATAATAATCTTTATTGTCACAAGTAGTGTCACGCTGCAATGAAGTTACTGTGAAAAGCCCCTAGTTGCCACATTCCGGCGGCTATTCGGGTACTTGGAGGGAGAATTCAGAATGTCCAATTCACCTAACAGCACGTCTTCAGAACTTGGGGAGGAAACTGGAGCACCCGGAGGAAACCCACGCAGACAGAGGGAGAGCGTGCAGACTCCACACAGACAGTGACTCAAGCCAGGAATCGAACCTGGGACCCTGGCGCTGTGAAGCCCTTCCCTAATTGCCCTTGAGAAGGTGGTGATGAGCCACCTTCGTGAACCCGCTGCAGTTCATGTGGCATAGGCACACTCACGGCGCTTGAAAGGGAGGGAGGCCCAGGACTTGACCCAGCGACAGTGAAGCAACGCCGTGGATTATTCTCCACAGCGCTGGAGGGTCAAGGGGAGATTTGACAAAATTGTAAAGGGTTTTGAAAGAATAAATAAGGAGAAACAGCCTCCACTAGCAGAATGGTCAGTAATCGGAGAATATGGATTTACGATCATTGGCAGAACAGCAAAAGCAAGAAATGAACAGAATTAATTTTACACGTCCGTGCTTATCATCTGGAATCCACCACCGGACAGGGCGCAGGGTGACAGCAGATTGAGTAGTAACTTTCCAAAAGGAGATGGGTAAAAGCTTGAAAAACAGGACCAATGGGGAAAGGGTAGGGAACGGTAGCAGCACGGTGATACAGTGGTTAGCACTGCCGCCTCACAGCTCCAGGGACCAGGTTCAATTCCAGCCTTGGGTGACTGTGTGGAGTCTGCACAATCCTCCCCGTATCTGCGTGAGTTTCCTCCGGGTGCTCAGGTTTCCTCCCACACTTCAAAGATGTGCAGGTTAGGTGGATTGGCCGTGCTAAATTGTCCCCTTAGTGTCCAAAGTTGTGCAGGTTAGGTGGGGTTACAGGGATAGGTGTGGGCAAGTGGGCCTAGGTGGGATACACTTTGGAGGTCGGTGCAGATTCAATGGGCCGAATGGCCTTGTACAACGCATGGATCCTATGGATTCAAAGTAACGGTGATTACTTAAATACCACTATGAACTAGCTCAGGTACGATGGACTGAATGGCCTCCTTCGCTAAGAAAATGTGGTCTCATATTTGCTGGAGCCCGGACCATGTTTGTTGTTTTAACATTCTTTTTTCTTCTAGAGGGAGATTCATTTCCTACGCGCTGCAATCCCAACTCCAGCAAGGTTTCGACACCCCCGCCACTTCCACCAACCCCATCCGTCCGAGTCTATCCTTCCTGCAAACCACACCTGCGATCCGCAGAGAGCTGCCGTGCTGGAGACGCATACCAACGGGAAAGGTTCCGGCCTCGGGCAACAAGTAGGTGTTCAAATTTATCCAATGGAGCAAACTTTGCAGCAGCCTCTAATCTGTCACATCTCAATCTGTCCCATCACTGGATTATTTATTAAACAGACCCCACAGAAAAGGACCCTCGGGAAGTGGGAGGTGGTGGCATAGTGGTATTGTCGCTGGACTAGTAATCCAGGGACCCAGGGTACTGTTCCAGAGGACCCGGGTTTTGAATGCCACCCCACTCCTCCTTGCCTCTCCCCAACCTGTATACTTTTTCAATTCATGCACTAGGACACTCCGATCCCTCTGCATTTCAGAGTCTTGTACCTTCTCGCCACTTAGATTATATCTTTAATAATATACTTTATAAAATTGACTTTCACATTTGCCACATTACACTCAATTTGCCTGATTTCTGCCCACTCACTTAACCTATTTTTGGTCCCTTTGTAGCCTCCTTACGTCCTCTTCATAACTTACGGTCCTATCTATCTTGAAAATGAAATGAAATGAAAAAAATGAAAATCGCTTATTGTCACGAGTAGGCTTTAATGAAGTTACTGTGAAAAGCCCTATGTTCACAATCAATGACTACTAAAGCGAGGGTTGTAATACAACTAGATGTTTCCCCCAGCAGCTCAGGTACAGAAAGGAAGCTGCTGGGGTGGCACGGGCTCTTATACCCCGCCTTGCTGGGCGGAGCTACCATACAGGCTCGACCCACCGCAAGCATACATTATCTACCAATGGTGTTCCAGCATTACTAGGTACCGTAATACCTCTACAACCGACTACCACACCCTAGGCGCCACATTCAGGCGCCTGTTTGAGGAGGCTGGTACGGGAATTGAACCGTGCTGCTTTAAAAGGCAGCGATTTAGCTCAGTGTGCTAAACCAGCCCCTTTGTGTCATCATTAGCACTTAGTGAACAGTTCACGTTCCCGAAGGAGATTACAGCTAGACTGGGCTTGTGGCTGCTGGTGAGAGAATCAACCAGAGAGAGAAATCTACTCGATCTCACCCTCACCAATCTACCTGACACGGCTTCAGCTGTCCATGAGAATATCCATGGAATGACAACTGCCTAGTCTTTGTGTCCTCCCTCACAAATTATTCCCTTTCCCTTACAATCACTTCTTCCGCCCCCACCATGCCTCCCATTTCATCGACCAGCCCACGCCTCCTCGCCTCTCCCCATACTCCCTCTCCTCTGCATCCATCCCTTTCCCCCCTCACTAACTTCTCTTCCCTTTATTTTCTTTCACTCTCCTTCTTCCCATGCTGCCCATTACCTACTATCCAATCTCCTCTTTTTTACTTCCCTGATCTTCACTTCTCCCTCCCCTCATTCTTTCCCCCCTTCCCGTTCCCTTCATTGCCACCTCTCCTTGTCCCCTGCCCCCCTTTACTGCTGCCCCATTCTCTCCTCCTCCCCTTATTCTCTCCCTGCCTTCCACTCCCTTCTTCCAACCGCCTTCCCCTTCTTCCCCTCCTGCTCTCTTTCCTTCTCTGGCTCACACTCCCTCCTTCGCTCATATTCCCTCTCCCTCTGTCAGTAGCTGCGACTATCTTTCCCGCCTCTGCACTTGCTCACACACTCACTCGCTGTGACACTTATTCATTGTTTTACCACAGGGAACTTGGAGAAGGAAAAGCAGCGGCTGCAGAATCTCATGGAGACTGGGAAAGACGAACCCAAGCTCCATCGCAAACCAATACCAAAAAGGAGGAGGAAGAGGCACCGGAAATAGACCGGTTTGATGAATGTAAATGTTTCTGTCCAAGAGCCTCCACTACCAAGTTTGTTCCTGAGTCTGATTCCGACACCACTGGTCCTGGGCCGGGTGTGAGGTGGATGTCAGTGAGGGTGGACAGTGTAAATAGGGTATTACTGAGGAACGGAGCAGTTAGTGAGGGGGTGTTACCGAGGGAGGGAGCAGTTAGTGAGGGGGTGTTACTGAGGGAGGGAGCAGTTAGTGAGGGGGTGTTACTGAGGGAGGGAGCAGTTAGTGAGGGGGTGTTACTGAGGGAGCAGTTAGTGAGGGGGTGTTACCGAGGGAGGGAGCAGTTAGTGAGGGGGTGATAATGAGGAGGGAGCAGTTAGTGAGGGGGTTTTACTGAGGGAGGGAGCAGTTAGTGATGGGGGTGTTACTGAGGGAGGAGCAGTTCGTGAGGGGGTGTTATTGAGGGAGGGCTAGCCCAGTTAGTGAGGGGGTGTTTACTGAGGGAGCAGTTAGTGAGGGGGTGTTACCGATGGGAGGGAGCAGATAGTGAGGGGGTGGTTACCGAGGGAGGGCAGCAGTTGGTGAGGGGGTGTTACCGAGGGAGGGAGCAGTAGTGAGGGGGTTGTATGAGGGAGCAGTTAGTGAGGGGGTGTTACCGAGGGAGGGAGCAGTTAGTGAGGGGGTGAATGAGGGAGGAGCCGTTAGTGAGGGGGGGTACTGAGGGAGGGAGCCGTTAGTGAGGGGTGTACTGAGGGAGCAGTTAGTGACGGGGGTGTTACCGAGGGAGGGAGCAGGTTAGTGAGGGGGTGATAATGAGGGCAGGGAGCAGTTAGTGAGGGGGTGTA
This sequence comes from Scyliorhinus canicula, assembly GCF_902713615.1. NCBI lineage: Eukaryota > Metazoa > Chordata > Chondrichthyes > Carcharhiniformes > Scyliorhinidae > Scyliorhinus > Scyliorhinus canicula. The sequence continues at coordinate 18,491,097 of NC_052168.1, forward strand.
TCTGAGGGAGGAGCAGTTAGTGAGGGGGTGTTACTGAGGGAGGGAGCAGTTAGTGAGGGGGTGTTACCGAGGGAGGGGAGCAGTTAGTGAGGGGGTGTTACTGAGGGAGGGAGCAGTCAGTGAGGGGGTGTTACTGAGGGAGGATAGCAGTTAGTGAGGGGGTGTTACTGAGGGAGGGAGCAGTTAGTGAAGGGATGGTGGATAATGAGTCAGTGAGAGTGAAGGCGGGGAGGAGGACGGTGATGTCTGTTATTAAACTTTATTTTTCTATTTCCAGTGTGTAATGAGATTGAAGAGAGGCGAAGTGTTCCTGGAGGAAATGGAGTGTCCTTGGCGGGGAAAGGATTTCCGAGCAATCATTCAAACCGAAATCTCTCAGGTACCGGGACAATCCCCATTCACAGGCACTGTGATCTTATTATTCTTTTATGTCAGAGAAAGAGCTCCGTGCTAAAGTTCTGGCAGAATCATAGAATTTACAGTGCAGAAGGAGGCCATTCGGCCCATCGAGTCTGCACCGGTTCTTGGAAAGAGCACCCGATCCAAGGTCAACACCTCCATCCTATCCCAATAACCCAGTAACCCCACCCAACACTAAGGGCAATTTTGGACACTAAGGGCAATTTATCATGGCCAATCCATCTAACCTGCACATCTTTGGACTGTGGGAGGAAACCGGAGCACCCGGAGGAAACCCACGCACACACGGGGAGGATGTGCAGACTCCGCACAGACAGTGACCCCAAACCGGGAATTGAACCTGGGACCCTGGAGCTGTGAAGCCATTGTGCTAACCACTGTGCTACCATGCTGCCCTCGAGCTCGAGCTACTGAGGATTCCACTCCCCACACCTCCAGTATACCCCCACTGTGTAGGGCCGGCCCTGCTGAATGTACTGTAGGGAGTCCCTCCTCCTAATTAAACAGCTAACAGGCAGAGGGAAAGCTTGCCTGAGCACAGATTGTGGTCTGAGAGGGTGAAGGGAGAACGTCCAGTGGTTGATGGGGCTGCAGCACACAGTGAATGGCGGGATTCACACAGCTACCGAGCTACGCGTGCAAGAGGCGTGTTGGTGTCTTGAGTGAGGGGGTTGGCACTCTCCTCACCCATCTGCCTGGCACGAGCTGGCCTTTCTGAGGGCGAAGAGAGTGCCAACCCCCTCACGCAGCACATTTCCCCCCTAAATCTCTCTGCCACCCCTTCATTAACTACCCCTCTGTCTGTTACAGAAAATCCGTGAGATGGAGGAGATTGACAAGAGCAGGAATAATGAACTGGAGACGGCCAAGAGAGAGACAGAATCCGCTTAGTCCTAGTTTCATCAGCAAGTCAAAAGTCTTATAAATTATCTGGAATAAATTTATTTAAAATAATAAAACAGAAACACCTACTTGTGGAGCTGATCGCTGCCAAGGACTGATTCAATTCATGTCCAGCTCCTCTCCAGCAATACCCTCCTCTTTATTCCTAAACACTTCCCTCAGTGTGTTGGACAGAAGCTGCTGCATTTGCTCAAGCTTACCCTTTTCAGCCCCACAACAACCACCTTTTTCTTTCTCCTCCTTTTCACATTTCTCCCAAATTTTCACCCAAAAATAAACAATAATCAGTGACGAACGTAATGTCAATCCCCATATCAATAACAACGATCCCATTCTCTCACCAAATCCCAGACATTATGTCTGCATGCCCGCATGTTAACAAATGACAAAAAGGAACCAGGAATCACCCATAGTCAACACATACAGTCCCCCCTCCCCCCAACCCGCCCAGGCACCCTCCTAATGTTCGATGCAATCCAATTCTCGAAAGTGCATAATGAATAATGCCCGTGAATTGTGCTCCATCCTTCCCCTCAGTTCAAATTTGACCTTTTCACGCATCAGGAATTCCAGCAGGTCCCCCCGTCACGCCAGGGCACAGGGTGGAGAGGTGATCTCCACCCGACCCTTTTGTCTTTCACAGACCTTTCCTCTATGATCATTCCTCTGTTCCCCATCCCTTTGCTTCCTTTAAACTTCTTCCATCTCTAACTCTTCCCAATTCTCCTCGACACAAAATGTTTCTACCCACTGAGTGATTCCAGCATTTTGTGTTTATATTGGTTTGTCAGATCACAGGGGAGGTCACAGAGCTGGATCACCGAGATCACAGAGCTGGATCACTGAGATCACAGGGGAGGTCACAGAGCTGGATCACTGAGATCACAGGGGAGGTCACAGAGCTGGATCATTGAGATCACAGAGCTGGACCACTGATATCACAGAGCTGGATCACTGAGATCACAGAGCTGGATCACTGAGATCACAGAGCTGGATCACTGAGATCACAGAGCTGGATCACTGAGATCACAGAGCTGGATCACTGAGATCACAGAGCTGGATCACTGAGGTCACAGAGCTGGATCACTGGTCACAGAGCTGGATCACTGAGATCACAGAGCTGGATCACTGAGGTCACAGAGCTGGATCACTGGTCACAGAGCTGGATCACTGAGATCACAGAGCTGGATCATTGAGATCACAGAGCTGGATCACTGATATCACAGAGCTGGATTACCGAGATCACAGAGCTGGATCACTGGTCACAGAGCTGGATCACTGGTCACAGAGCTGGATCACCGAGATCACAGAGCTGGATCACTGAGATCACAGAGCTGGATCACTGAGATCACATAGCTGGATTCACTGAGATCACAGAGCTGGATCACTGAGATCACAGAGCTGGATCACTGAGATCACATAGCTGGATTCACTGAGGTCACAGAGCTGGATCACTGGTCACAGAGCTGGATCACTGAGATCACAGAGCTGGATCACTGAGGTCACAGAGCTGGATCACTGAGATCACAGAGCTGGATCACTGAGATCACAGAGCTGGTGTTGCACGTTTTACTATGGGCGTAAAACGCGTTTATTGGAGTGTATTAACACGCCTCCGAGTTCGACGTGTGCTTAACACTGCTAGGCTCTGTTCTATGTAATTATTTAGCTCTGGAGTCGCCAGTTGCCGTATAGGCAACGTCACAAGTATTCCAAGGTCAAGTTCAAAGTAATAAAGACGATACACCGATTAGTAAAGTTCAAACGATCAATATTTATTATACAGTTATAATAAATACTCATGCACACACTAAGAGACTAAGCTATAACTAAACTTAAGTGAACAGAATACTTATCTAACAGGAACAGGCAAGGTCAGAGAACGAGGCCTTCGTCCTGGTCTGGCACTGCAGCCTTCAGCAAGCGTTCTGGTACTTGGGAGTCTAGTGGGCTTGGATCGCGTAGCGAGCGTTGAACTTACGGTTTCGGCGGCTGGTGCTCAACGGCTGGAGTCAGGATGCAAGGTGTCAGTCAGAGCCGGAGCACGGGTTTAACAGACCGGACAACACGAGGTCCCTATCTTTTATAGGGGTTCCATTGTCCTTCCCTCTTCTCGGGCGGGCTCTACCTATTGGATCAATTTCTTATCGATACTGGATTAATTCCCCAATGCGAGGGGGTCTCCGTGATGGAGGGGGCGTTTCTTATGTCCTTTTGTTTGGAGGTTTCTGGTGCCTCGATGTCTGGGTCTTGATTAGAATGTGTCCATTCAGAACCAAATGTATCTATTGTGTGGGTGTTCAAGTCTGATGGCCTCATTAGCATGCAAAGCGTTTTGCCATTTGCACCTAGCTAAGGTCTTTTCACCTGAGCCCAAACTGGTTTCTGCTGCTGCAGAATGCAAACTGCTCTTTGCAGACTGCTGTTCTGGCTAAACTGTCTGTTTCCCAGCAGTCTTCCATTTTAGTTTGGCTCAGTGTCCATTTTGCGTGGCCAGCATGGCTACATTCCCTCCTTGTGATCCTCACAATCATACTATTGTGAAGGATCACCTATGTACTTTGCCTTCCTTGTGTTCTGACCTCTTGCCAGTTCCTGTTCTACTCTGTTCTAAACTATGGGAAGAAGAGAAAAAATTTTTAACTAACATTTCTACTTGGCCCTATGTCAAAGGGACATGCATTACTACAACTGGGAACCTCTACCTATCACTATTAACCTTAACCTTAACTTAAACATTTAATCACTCTAAAATCTTAACCATTCACACCACAACATCACACTTCCCAACTCGGCAGTCGAGTATGGAACAATATAATACATGGCTGAATTTTATTTACAGAGTGTTGTAATCAGTGAGGGGTTGAGGGGTTGGTGGAATCCGAAGATGGGGGATTGCACTCTATAGATGGGTGAGGTGCTGGAACGAGAGGCTCTCCTCTTCCATTTCCTCAACCTGAGGGTCTGCACTAGGATGATGAGGATCGCGATCACCAACAGTGATTCGATTATGTAGGACATGGAGTACCACGTCATGAATTTAGTACACCAGGTCTGAACCTCGCTGATCAGAGCTGAGCACTGGGGGTTTGTTGTACTAACATTTACGGTGGGGGTTGTGGGGGAAACGTGTCTTGTTTCCACACATATACATATGACATTAAACAGTAATAAGTGGGCTTCCATCATCTTTTGTTGTTCTTCTTCTTTCTCTTCCTTCTTCCTCCGGTATTGACAATCCTGGCTTCGACCTCTGTCTCGTCCTTTGAAACCTTTGGGATCAAGCACAGTATCTGTCAATACACAGTTTAAGACCTTTACTTGTTAGTGCATCTGTCTTTCAAATCCCAATTGACCCTTTAAAATGACTGGCTAAGTCACACCCTGTGACTCCCCTCATTTTTTTTTTCAAAAAGCGAATTTAAAGACCAGCATACACCTAACAATCCTTCCTTCTGCGAGCCGTCTCGCAGGCTTTGCTGATTTACCATCCGAATGTTCCCGGATGTAAATAGCATGTGGGATGGTGGCCGAAGGGCTACCTAACCTAAAATGAAAACAAACTTTGAAATAAACATCCGAATGAGTTGCGTATGGGCCGCTACGGGTACGAGTTGGATGGGATCCCCGGGTAGGGCGTGCTGTGCCATACCCGAGCTTGGCTGACCAAGGGTTGGTTCTCAGACAGGGCGGGTCCTCAGTGCCGTTTGTCCACTGCCTGAGTAACCTGGAAAAAACGGGTACGAATGTGTTTACCATGACTTGCAGCCTCTATTTCGCCGAATAGAGGGGCACCTGAAAAAGAAACCAAGGGAGCCAAGATGCTCCAACTGAGGACATGAGCTGGTCTTCAGATATTTTAGACGATACGGTGAGCTGCTCACCAGGCTGTCACAAGTGTTACAACTTTGGAAAAGATCTCCAATCAAACCGAAGTTCTCAAAAGTATCTGCGGACAAACTAACGTGCATGTGAGGTGGTCACAATCTTTTCAGCTGAAAAGAAGATGTCCATCCTCCAGCTGAACAATGTACATTCCTGAAAACAAACAAACATACAACGAAGACAAACATACGTGCAGGTTCCATCAGAAAGGACATCGTTTCCCTCAAACGATTCCTATCTTACATCATCTGGACACCTCACTTTGATTCTGCCTCTGTGAACAGGGTCACAAAGGGGTTGCCGTGTCGGGAGTCAGACACCGTGTCGTCCTGCTCTCCCGGATCCCACACCCTTGTGTGGATCAGGCATGCTATTTTGGAGTTGTGTGACCGGGGGTCACTTTCATCATTGCGGACAAGTCTGTAGGAATTGTCCCTGTGCCATTGTGTAGGGTCGAGTGTGTTGTCGGGGTAGTCGGGGTCGGGTGGTGGTTCTGGATATTTGAGGTAGGTGACTTCCATGGGGTCACTGGAGTCGGGGTCGTAGTTGGTGCAGTGTGGGCTGTATGGCTGTGTGGTGTCGCTGTCTTCAGAGTCAGTGTCAGTCCTGCTGTCTCTGCTGTGGCAGCTTGTGGGCGTGTCGGGGCGTGGTCTGTAGTGGTCTGTGGGCGGAGTCTTGGGCGAGTCCGTGGATGAACTGGTCTGTGAGGGGGATGGTGGAAAAGTGTCTCTGGTGGGCGGGGTGAAGTGTTCTGCTGCATCCAGCAGGACATGGTGAGCATGGTTGGCCTGTGTTCCATATGCCTTTAACTGGTTTATATGGAACCACGCGGTCTTCCCATTAGGATACTTTATCCTGTAAACGGAGGGGCTAATTTTGTCCGAAATTGAGTAGGGGCCGGATATTTTGGAGCCAAAAAACTGCTGGGGTTATAAACAGATAACATTACCTGTTGCCCAACCTGGAATTCTGTGGTGTGTACGGTCTTATTGAAACAGGCAGTCCGTTGCTGTCGGCGTTTCCCTAGCTGGACTGCGGCTGCGAGCTGTGCAGACCTCACAGTCTCAACTAGATCTTTAACTGCCTTTTCATGTGTGAGGGCCGTCACTTCGGGGCTTGTCATGTCCAGTCCTAAAAGGAATTCTGTACCTTTCATAGGGCGTCCGGTCATGAGTGTGTGTGGTGTGTATCCTGTCGATGTGGAGACAGTGTTCCTTATGAAGATCTGAGATCACATAGCTGGATCACTGATATCACAGAGCTGGATCACCGAGATCACAGAGCTGGATCACTGAGATCACAGAGCTGGATCACTGAGATCACAGAGCTGGATCACTGAGGTCACAGAGCTGGATCACTGAGATCACAGAGCTGGATTACCGAGATCACATAGCTGGATCACTGAGATCACAGAGCTGGATCACTGATATCACAGAGCTGGATCACCGAGATCACAGAGCTGGATCACTGAGATCACAGAGCTGGATCACTGAGGTCACAGAGCTGGATCATTGAGGTCACAGAGCTGGATCACTGAGATCACAGAGCTGGATCACTGGTCACAGAGCTGGATCACTGAGATCACAGAGCTGGATCACTGGTCACAGAGCTGGATCACTGAGGTCACAGAGCTGGATCACTGAGATCACAGAGCTGGATTCACTGAGATCACAGAGCTGGATCACTGAGATCACAGGGGAGATCACAGAGCTCGATCACTGAGGTCACAGAGCTGGATCACTGAGATCACAGAGCTGGATTACCGAGATCACAGAGCTGGATCACTGAGATCACAGAGCTGGATCACTGAGATCACAGAGCTGGATTACCGAGATCACAGAGCTGGATCACCGAGATCACAGAGCTGGATCACTGAGGTCACAGAGCTGGATCACTGAGGTCACAGAGCTGGATCACTGAGATCACAGAGCTGGATTACCGAGATCACAGAGCTGGATCACTGAGATCACAGAGCTGGATCACTGAGATCACAGAGCTGGATCACTGAGATCACAGAGCTGGATCACTGGTCACAGAGCTGGATCACAGGTCACAGAGCTGGATCACTGAGGTCACAGAGCTGGATCACTGAGATCACAGAGCTGGATCACTGGTCACATAGCTGGATTACCGAGATCACATAGCTGGATCACTGAGATCACAGGAGAGATCACAGAGCTGGATCACTGAGGTCACAGAGCTGGATCACAGAGCTGGATCACTGAGATCACAGAGCTGGATTAGCGAGATCACAGAGCTGGATCACTGAGATCACAGAGCTGGATCACTGAGATCACAGAGCTGGATCACTGGTCACAGAGCTGGATTACCGAGATTACAGAGCTGGATCACTGAGATCACAGGGGAGATCACAGAGCTGGATCACTGAGATAACAGAGCTGGATTACCGAGATCACAGAGCTGGATCACTGAGATCACAGAGCTGGATCACTGAGATCACAGAGCTGGATCACAGATCACAGAGCTGGATCACTGAGATCACAGAGCTGGATTCACTGAGGTCACAGAGCTGGATCACTGGTCACAGAGCTGGATTACCGAGATTACAGAGCTGGATCACTGAGATCACAGAGCTGGATCACTGAGATCACAGAGCTGGATCACTGAGATCACAGAGCTGGATCACTGAGATCACAGAGCTGGATCACCGAGATCACAGAGCTGGATCACTGAGGTCACAGAGCTGGATCACTGGTCACAGAGCTGGATCACTGAGATCACAGAGCTGGATCACTGAGGTCACAGAGCTGGATCACTGAGATCACAGAGCTGGATTACCGAGATCACAGAGCTGGATCACCGAGATCACAGAGCTGGATCACTGAGATCACAGAGCTGGATTACCGAGATCACAGAGCTGGATCACTGAGATCACAGAGCTGGATCACTGATATCACAGAGCTGGATTACCGAGATCACAGAGCTGGATCACTGAGGTCACAGAGCTGGATTACCGAGATCACAGAGCTGGATCACTGGTCACAGAGCTGGATCACTGAGATCACAGAGCTGGATCACTGAGGTCACAGAGCTGGATCACTGAGATCACAGAGCTGGATCACTGAGATCACAGAGCTGGATCACTGAGATCACAGAGCTGGATTACCAAGATCACAGAGCTGGATCACTGAGGTCACAGAGCTGGATTCACTGAGGTCACAGAGCTGGATCACTGAGATCACAGAGCTGGATCACTGAGATCACAGAGCTGGATCACTGAGATCACAGAGCTGGATTACCGAGATCACAGAGCTGGATCACTGAGATCACAGAGCTGGATCATTGAGATCACAGAGCTGGATTACCGAGATCACAGAGCTGGATCACTGAGATCACAGAGCTGGATCACTGAGATCACAGAGCTGGATTCACTGAGGTCACAGAGCTGGATCACTGAGATCACAGAGCTGGATCACTGAGATCACAGAGCTGGATCACTGAGATCACAGAGCTGGATCACTGAGGTCACAGAGCTGGATCACTGAGGTCACAGAGCTGGATCACTGAGATTACAGAGCTGGATCACTGAGATCACAGAGCTGGATCACCGAGATCACAGAGCTGGATCACCGAGATCACAGAGCTGAATCACAGAGCTGGGTCACTGAGATCACAGAGCTGGATCACCGAGATCACAGAGCTGGATCACAGAGCTGGGTCACTGAGATCACAGAGCTGGATCACTGAGATCACAGAGCTGGATCACCGAGATCACAGAGCTGGATCACAGAGCTGGGTCACTGAGATCACAGAGCTGGATTACCGAGATCACAGAGCTGGATCACTGAGATCACAGAGCTGGATCACCGAGATCACAGAGCTGGATCACAGAGCTGGGTCACTGAGATCACAGAGCTGGATTACCGAGATCACAGAGCTGGATTACCGAGATCACAGAGCTGGATCACTGAGATCACAGAGCTGGATCACTGAGGTCACAGAGCTGGATCACTGGTCACAGAGTTGGATCACTGAGATCACAGAGCTGGATCACTGGTCACATAGCTGGATTACCGAGATCACACGGCTGGATTACCAAGATCAAAGAGCTGGATTACCGAGATCACAGAGCTGGATCACTGAGATCACAGAGCTGGATCACCGAGATCACAGAGCTGGATTACCGAGATCACAGAGCTGGATTACCGAGGTCACAGCGCTGGATCACCGAGATCACAGAGCTGGATCACTGAGATCACAGAGCTGGATCAGTGAGATCACAGAGCTGGATCACTGGTCACAGAGCTGGATCACTGAGATCACAGGCAATTTGACTGGCCGACAACAGGGAGGGCGGTAGGGCAACTGCAAAGGGCAAGAGGGGTGCAATATGACTATGGGGAGAAGGCGAGCCGCATGCTGGCGCACCAGCTTCTGAGACAGGCTGCGTCCAGGGAAATATTGAAGGTCCGGACTGGGGCTGGGGATCTGGTGTCAGAGCCAGGGAAGATAAATGAGGCATTTAGAGAGTATTACCATGGACTTTATGAGGCAGACCCAGGAGGAGATGAGGGGTACATGGGGTGGTTTCTGGACAAGCTGGAATTTCCCCAGGTGTAGGAAGCAAAGAGGCAGGTGTTGGAGGAGCCCCTGGGGCTGAGGGAGGTGCTGGATAGTATCAGGGGTATGAAGTCGGGGAAGGCCGGATAGGTACCCGGCAGAATTTTATAAGGAATTTTCAGCGGACTTGGCACCACATCTGTTGGGGGCATTTAATGAAGCACTGGAGAAGGGGGAGTTGCCAGAGACGATGAAGCAGGCAGTAATCACACTAATCCCAAAAACAGGGAGGGATCTAGTGGAATGTGGGTCGTGTAGACTCATATCACTATTGAACATGGATGTGAAAGTATTGGTTAAGTTGTTGGCGGGGATGATGGAGGATTGTGTCCCGGGGTGGTTGCAGAAGATCAAACAGGCTTTGTGAAGGGCAGGCAGCTCCCGGCTGTTGAATGTGGTGATGAATCCGTCGAGAGCTCTGGTATCGGAGGTGGTGGTGTCCATGGACGCGGAGAAAGCATTTGATCGGGTAGAGTGGCGGTACTTGTTCGAAGTTTTGGGAAGGTTTGGGTTTGGGCTGAGATTTGTGGCATGGGTGCGGTTGCTGTATGTGGCGGCAAGAGCGAGGGTGAGGGCGAATGATATGAGCTCACGGAGCTTTGACTTACACAGGGGTACGAGGCAGGGGTGCCCGCTGTCGCCGCTGCTGTTTGTGCTGGCCATAGAGCTGTTGGCGATGACTCTCAGGGGGTCGGCAGAGTGGCAGGGGATAATGAGGGGACCGAGGGAGCTTCGGTTGTCGCTCTATGCCAATGACCTCCTGCTGTATGTTTCGGGTCCGTTGGAGAGTATGGGAAGGATTATGGGCCTGTTGGGGAGGTTTGGAGGGTTCTCGGTATACAAGTTGAATGTAGGGAAAAGCGAGGTATTCCCGGTGAATGAGCTGGCACAGCGGGCTAATTTAGGGGGGATGTCATTCACGGTAGCAAAGGATAGTTTTAGGTACTTGGGGATTCAGGTAGCGAGGGAATGGACGGGGCTCCATAAGTGGAACTTAACAAAGCTGGTGGAGGAGGCCAGGGAGGATCTTAAGAGGTGGGACACACTGTACTTAACATTGGTGGGGAGGGTCCAAGTGGTGAAAATGAATATTCTGCCGAGGTTCTTGTTTATAGAACATAGAACAGTACAGCACAGAACAGGCCCTTCGGCCCTCAATGTTGTGCCGAGCCATGATCACCCTACTCAAACCCACGTATCCACCCTATACCCGTAACCCAACAACCTCCCCCTTAACCCTACTTTTATTAGGACACTACGGGCAATTTAGCATGGCCAATCCACCTAACCCGCACATCTTTGGACTGTGGGAGGAAACCGGAGCACCCGGAGGAAACCCACGCACACAGGGGGAGGTCGTGCAGACTCCACACAGACAGTGACCCAGCCGGGAATCGAACCTGGGACCCTGGAGCTGTGAAGCATTTATGCTAACCACCATGCTACCCTGCTGCCCCTTATCTTTCAGTCTCTCCCGATCTTGATACCAAAGGCCTTTTTTCAGAAAGTGGACACAATCATCTCTGACTTTGTATGGATGGGGAAGGTCCTAAGGTGGGGAGGACCCTGCTGCAGAAGCAGAGGCAGCAGGGGGGGTTGGTGTTGCCAAACTTGCTTCATTATTTGGCGGCGAATGTGGCCAAGGTGCAGCGGTGATGGGAAGGAGAAGGGGTAGAGTGGGTTAGATGGATGAGGAATTTTGTAAGCGGTCTAGTTTGAGGGCTATGGTGATGGCAGCATTGCCAATGGCTCCGAGTAGGTGTTCAGAGAACCCAGTGGTGCAGTCCACAGTGAAGATATGGAATCAGTTGAGGAGGCATTTTAGGGTGGAAGGGATGTCGGTGCTAACGCTGCTGTGCGAGAATCATGGGTTTGAGCCGGGGGGGGGGGGGGGGGGGGGGGATGGGATGTGTAGTGGGGCTGGTCAAGGTGAGGGTTTGTATTTGGAGGAAGGGTTCAGTCTGGAGGAGCTCAGAGAGAGGGTAGAGCTGTCGAGGGGTAGTGAGTTCAGATATCTGCAGGTTAGGGACTTTGCACAAAAGGTCTGGAAGGGGTTCCCTAGATTGCCGGGATACAGCCTGCTGGGAGCGACTGTTGCTTCCGGATGTGGAAGGGGAGGGAAGAATTGGGGATATATATAAGTGGCTGTGGGAGCGGGGAGGCGAGCGGGTGGTGAAGATCAAGGAGAAGTGGGAGGAGAATCTGTACCAACTGTATAGTTTTTAAAAATAAATTTAGAGTACCCAATTCATTTTTCCAATTAAGGGGCTATTTAACATGGCCAATCCACTTAGCCTGCACATCTTTGGGTTGTGAGGGCGAAACCCACGCAGACACGGGTAGAATGTAAAAACTCCACACGGACAGTGACCCAGAACCAGGATCGAACCTGGGACCTCGGCGCCGTGAGGCAGCAGTGCTAACCTACTGAGCCACCGTGCTGCCCCAAACTGTATAGTTGATTATTGGGAATAATGTTTCACAGAGTGTTTATTTGCTGCAAACTACTTTGATACAAGTTTGAATAAGATGCGTTTTAAAAATAACAAAAATAAAACAATGCAGCAGTCCCTCAGCACTACCTCTCCAACAGTGCAGCAGTCCCTCAGTGCTACACCTCCAACAATGCAGCAGTCCCTCAGCACTAGCTCTCCAACAATGCAGCAGTCCCGCGGTGCTACATCTCCAACAATGCAGCATTCCCTCAGGGCTACCTCTCCAACAATGCAGCAGTCCCTCAGTGCTACGTCTCCAACAGTGCAGCAGTCCCTCAGTGCTACACCTCCAACAGTGCAGCAGTCCCTCAGTGCTACACCTCCAACAGTGCAGCAGTCCCTCAGGGCTACCTCTCCAACAATGCAGCAGTCCCTCAGTGCTACACCTCCAACAGTGCAGCAGTCCCTCAGTGCTACACCTCCAACAATGCAGAAGTCCCTCAGTGCTACATCTCCAACAATGCAGCAATCCCTCAGGGCTACACCTCCAACAATGCAGCATTCCCTCAGCACTACACCTCCAACAATGCAGCAGTCCCTCAGTGCTACATCTCCAACAATGCAGCAGTCCCTCAGTGCTACGTCTCCAACAATGCAGCAATCCCTCAGGGCTACACCTCCAACAGTGCAGCAGTCCCTCAGTGCTACATCTCCAACAGTGCAGCATTCCCTCAGTGCTACACCTCCAACAGTGCAGACTTCCTTCAGTGCTACTCCACAACAGTGCAGCAGTCCCTCAGTGCTACCTCTCCAACAGTGCAGCAGACCCTCAGTGCTACACCTCCAACAGTGCCGCATTCCCTCAGTGCTACACCTCCAACAATGCAGCAGTCCCTCAGCATTACACCTCCAACAATGCAGCAGACCCTCAGTGATGCATCTCCAACAGTGCAGCAGTCCCTCAGGGCTACATCTCCAACAGTGCAGCATTCCCTCAGTGCGACATCTCCAACAGTGCAGCATTCCCTCAGTGCTACATCTCCAACAGTGCAGCAGTCCCTCAGTGCTATCTCTCCAACAGTGCAGCAGTCCCTCAGTGCTACACCTCCAACAATGCAGCAGTCCCTCGGTGCTACACCTCCAACAATGCAGCATTCCCTCAGTGCTACACCTCCAACAGTGCAGCAGTCCCTCAGTGCTACGTCTCCAACAGTGCAGCAGTCCCTCAATGCTACACCTCCGACAGTGCAGCAGTCCCTCAGTGCTACACCTCCAACAATGCAGCAATCCCTCAGGGCTACTCCTCCAACAATGCAGCAGTCCCTCAGTGCTACACCTCCAACAATGCAGCAATCCCTCAGTGCTACCTCTCCAACAAAGCAGCAGTCCCTCAGTGCTACACCTCCAACAATGCAGCAGTCCCTCAGTGCTACATCTCCAACAGTGCAGCAGTCTCTCACTGCTACGTCTCCAACAGTGCAGCAGTCCCTCACTGCTACGTCTCCAACAGTGCAGCATTCCCTCAGTGCTACATCTCCAACAATGCAGCAGCCCCTCAGTGCTACACCTCAAACAATGCAGCAGTCCCTCAGTGCTACATCTCCAACAGTGCAGCAGTCCCTCAGTCCTACACCTTCAACAGTGCAGCAGTCCCTCAGTCCTACATCTCCAACAGTGCAGCAGTCCCTCAGGGCTACATCTCCAACAATGCAGCAGTCCCTCAGTCCTACATCTCCAACAGTGCAGCAGTCCCTCAGGGCTACATCTCCAACAATGCAGCAGTCCCTCAGTCCTACATCTCCAACAATGCAGCATTCCCTCAGTCCTACATCTCTAACAGTGCAGCAGTCCCTCAGTCCTACATCTCCAACAGTGCAGCAGTCCCTCAGTCCTACATCTCCAACAATGCAGCAGTCCCTCAGTCCTACATCTCCAACAATGCAGCAGTCCCTCAGTCCTACATCTCCAACAGTGCAGCAGTCCCTCAGTCCTACACCTCCAACAGTGCAGCAGTCCCTCAGTCCTACATCTCCAACAATGCAGCAGTCCCTCAGGGCTACATCTCCAACAATGCAGCAGTCCCTCAGTGCTACACCTCCAACAGTGCAGCAGTCCCTCAGTCCTACATCTCCAACAGTGCAGCAGTCCCTCAGTCCTACATCTCCAACAGTGCAGCAGTCCCTCAGTCCTACACCTCCAACAATGCAGCAGTCCCTCAGTGCTACACCTCCAACAGTGCAGCAGTCCCTCAGTGCTACACCTCCAACAATGCAGCAGTCCCTCACATCTCTGTCATGGAACTGAGTCCACAATGTTCGGACTAAGGTGTAAGCGTCTCCGACTGAACCATAGGGCACCTGACTCTGGCAGCTAATATGTGAGGGAGCCTCTGTCCAGGGCAGTCTTTGGCCTTTTCACATTTTGTAAAGTCTCTTTCCATTCAGCCACACCCCTAATCCCAGCGTTGGTCACTTGAAAATATTCCTCAATACAAGTGACATAGAATTAGAAGAACTGGGATTAGCCTCAGGTCAATATGGGAGGGGCTGGGCTAATGGTGTCAGAGCTGGATAGTCCTGCAGAGATTTAGATTTATTGTCATGTGTACTGAGGTACAGTGAAAAGTATTATTCTGCGTACAATCCGGGTAGGTTGTTCCATACATGAAAAACATAGGACAGCGATAAATATGTAGACATAGACATCGGGTGAGCATACGGAGTTTAGTGCTGCCACAGAGGGAGATGTGTAGAGGAATCAGTTCAGTCCATAAGAGGGTCATTTAGAGTCTGGTAACAGCAGGGAAGAAGCTGCTTTTAAACCTGTTAGTTTTCTCAGACTTTTGTATCTTCTGCCCGATGGAAGAGGTTGGAAGAGAGAATAACCTGGGTGGAAGTGGCTCTCATTATGTTTCCCACTTTCATAAGGCAGCAAGAGGTGAAGACAGAGTCAATGGATGGGAGGCGGGAACTTCTGGTGGCAGCTATGAGGGAGTAAGTCGCACATTTGGTGGCTCTCGGTTCGGTTGGACTTTTGGACCTTTTCCTCCGACTTTTTTGTACTTTTGAGCGCTGGATTTGAAGGCATAGGCACTGGCTCCAGATATGTGTATGGAATTAAGGAGCAGGAAGAATCGTAAGCAGTTGAAGAAGTGGGCAAACAAGGGTGGTGTAGAAGCTGCTGCTGAGGACAATATGGCCGACGTCCGGACCCCGGTGCAGACAGCCCAGCCAACGTCGGAGCATCTGCTGAAGGTCATCCAAGGGCGCTTCACCACACTGAAACGGGACAGTTTAGACCCGATTCAGAAATCAATCGAGCGCCTGGAGCATAGGCTGGATGCCCAGGATCGGATGATCCAGAAGCTGGAGAAGGCACCGGAGGAGCAGGAGGATCACCAAACGGTGGTGGAGATGGAGAGGCTGAAGGACCAACAAAACAGGCTCCTAGAAAAGGTGGAGGACCTGGAAAATAGGTCCCATCGGCAGAATTTAAGAATTGTTGGTCTCCCGGAGGGGGCTGAGGGAGTTAAACTTATCTCGGTTGGTGGAGCAAATGAGGGTCGAGTTCAGGAGGTGGGATGCGCTCCCACTGACACTAGCGGGGAGAGTGCAGACGGTTAAAATGACGATCCTGAGATTCCTGTTCGTATTCCAGTGTCCCCCCATTTTCATTCCGCGGTCCTTCTTTAGGAAGGTCAATTGAATGGCAGCAGGGTAGCATGGTGGTTAGCATAAATGCTTCACAGCTCCAGGGTCCCAGGTTCGATTCCCAGCTGGGTCACTGTCTGTGGAGTCTGCAAGTCCTCCCCCTGTGTGCGTGGGTTTCCTCCGGGTGCTCCGGTTTCCTCCCACAGTCCAAAGATGTGCGGGTTAGGTGGATTGGTCATGCTAAATTGCCCGTAGTGTCCTAATTAAAGTAAGGTTAAGGGGGGGTTGTTGGGTTACGGGTATAGGGTGGATACGTGGGTTTGAGTAGGGTGATCATGGCTCGGCACAACATTGAGGGCCGAAGGGCCTGTTCTGTGCTGTACTGTTCTATGTTCTATGATTATGGGATTTGTGTGGGCGGGAAAGTCCCCGCGGGTGAAGAGATTGATGCTTGAGAGGAACCGAGGGGAGGGGGGGCTGGCGCTGCCAAACTTTAGTAATTACTACTGGGCGGCCAACATAGCTATGATAAGGAAGTGGATGGTGAGTGCGGGGTCGGTTTGGGGGTGGATGGAGGCCACTTCATGCAGGGGCTCCAGCTTGGCGGCCCTGGTTGCGGCGCCCCTGCCGTTCCCGCCGGCACTGTACTCCACCAGCCCCATAGTGGTGGCAACATTGTGGATCTGGGGCCAATGGAGAAGGCACGTGGGGGAAGTGAGAGCATCAGTTTGGTCCCCTATTTGCGACAATCACCGGTTTGTCCCGGGGAATATGGACAGTGGGTTTCAAGCATGGTGGAGGGCTGAGATTGAGAGGATGGGGGATCTGTTTCTAGACGGGAGCTTCCCGAACATGAGGGCGCTGGAGGAGAAATTTGGCCTGGTGAGAGGGAATGATTTCAGGTACTTGCAGGTGCGGGATTGTCTACGCAGACACATTCCGTCCTTCCCATCTCCTGCCATTTAGGGGGATCCAGGACAGGGTGGTGTCCAGAGGATGGGTGGGGAAGGGGAGGGTCTTGGATATATATATAAAGAACTTATCAGGGCTGAGGAGACTCAGACCGAGGAGCTGAAGCTTAAATGGGAAGAGGAGCTCGGAGGTGAAATAGAAGAAGATTAATGGGCGGAGGCGTTGAGTAGGGTAAACGCGACCGCAACATGCGCTAGACTCAGCCTGATCCAATTCAAGGTCGTCCACCGGGCCCACATGACATCGGCCCGGATGGGTAAATTCTTTGGACTGGAAGACAGATGCGCCAGATGTGTGGGAGAACCAGCGAACCATGTTCACATGTTCAAAACTCAGGGAGTACTGGCAGGGATTCGCCGACGTTATGTCCCGGGTACTGAAAACAAAGGTGGCGATAAGTCCAGAGGTGGCAATTTTTGGGGTTTTGGAGGACCCGGGAGTCCAGGAGGACAGAGCGGCCGATGTAGGGTAACGTAGATTAGGGGGTTAGTTAGGCGAGTCCTTTTGGGAGGAGAGCTGTTTTTTTGCACTATGTTGATTGTTCTTTGCACACTGTTTTGTATTGTTTTTGTTTGTTATGCCAAAATGCCTCAATAAAATTGTTTATCAAAAAGAAAATGGATGGGAGGCATGTTCGCGTGATGGATTGGGCTGTGTTCACGACTCTCTATAGTTTCTTATGGTCTTGAGCCGAGCAGTTGCCATACCAGGCTGTTATGCAGCCAGATAGGATGCTTTCTATGGTGCATCTGTAAAAATTGGTAAGAATCAATATGAACATGCTGAATTTTCTTAGTTTCCTTAGTTCCTGAGGAGGAATAGGCACTATTGTGCTTTCTTGGTTGTAGAGTTGACGTGGGTGGACCAGGACAGATTGTTGGTGATGTGCACACCTAGGAATTTGAAGCTCTCAACTATCTCCACCTCAGCACCATTGATGCAGACAGGGGGTGTGTACAACACTTCACTTCCTGAAGTCAATGACCAGCTCCTTAGTTTTGCTGACGTTGAGGGAGAGATTGTTGTCGTTACACCATGCCACTAGGTTCTCTATCTCCCACCTCTACTCTGACTCATCGTGTTCGAGATCGAACCCAGTACGGTCATGTCATCAGCAAACTTGTAGATGTTGGAATCAAAATTTCCTACATACTTGTGAGTGTATAGGGCGTACAGTAAGGGGCTAAGTGCGCAGCCTTGCGGGGCCCCGCTATTGAGATCTATCATGGAGGAGGTGTTGTTGTTTATCTGTAAATCCTGAAGGACACTGGATCCCCAATAAACAAAATCATATGGATATAAATATCTGATCGTTACTAAAAATGCTGGAAAACCTCAGCAGGTCTGGCAGCATCTGTGGAGACAGAATCAGAGTTAACGTTTTGAGTCAGAATGACTTCAACCCAACATCAGCTGCAGCTCTGAGCCAGACTCCAACACCTATCAACCTTGAGAACGAAGACCACCGGCGTTGTGAGCCAATAGCTCGGGAGCGAATGAGAGAACGTGGTCTTCAGCTGAGTTCTCCCGGATTTTCTGTGTTTATTTGAGTCTGACAGGACTCCACTGAGGCTGAACTGGGTGGACAGAGACCCATGTCTGTTCCTTTCCACGAGTTCCAAACAATATTCCATTGTGCAAGAGCCCTTCTACTTATCACCAAATATTAGCACGCTTAAACCCACAATACTTCCGCCTGCTTCTAATCTGCTGTAGCCACACCCAGCGAAAGATTCAGAATGAATAGTGTGGGGGAAAGTGGCATTAGAGGACAAGAGGCTGGAGGAGTTTCAACTCCCTGGATTAGCAGTTTGAATAATTAGCAAGCATCAGACGGGATTTAAGCATTGTTATTAAGTGGCTCGTTTCTGTAGGGATCATGCAGTGCATATTACAGCAGGATTATGGTGACTTCACCTCATTGCGTGCAAAACTCTGAACAAGCAGAGAACATTAATCAGCGAAGGAATTCCAGAATCAGTCAAATTGGAAAAGAAATTCAGTCTTTCGCTCGCTAAGTTTTTTTTTGTTCGATGGCGCTAGTTTATTTGAAGTAAAATCATTTATTTTCTCTATGAATTTAAAGTACCCAATTTTTTTTTTCCCAATTAAGGGGCAATTTAGCGTGGCCAATCCACCTACCCTGCACATCTTTGGGTTGTGGGGGTGAGACCCACGCAGACATGGGGAGAATGTGCAAACTCCACACGGACAGTGACCCGGGGCCAGGATTGAACCCGGGTCCTCGGCGCCATAGGCAACAATGCTAACCACTGCGCCACCGTGCCGCCATGCTATTTGAAGTAAAATCATATTAACTTTTGAGGTGATGCAGTCTGTTTCACTTATCAGTCCTTTGATATTTTAATCCTCGTTATCGCATTTCTTTTCCCTGTTCAGCCCCCTCCCCCTCATTATTTAAACCCCTCTTTTCAGACTTGTCGTGTTTTTCAACAACATATTTCCTTGGGCCCAGTGTCACTGAACCACGCCCGTTGAGTACACCTTTCATCCTCTCTGACCCAAGTCTACCCCTTCCTGCTCAACAACTAGGCCAGCAAAAGGGACACCCCAGGATTGTATGAGAGAATCGCACCCACCATGGAAATACTTGACCCCTTTAGGTCAACCCAGAACTTTTATGTACCCAGTTTTTAGTCCAATGTTTGCAAGGTTCAAACACTCTCATCAAGTGACAGATGATGACGCGTTGAGTAGAGTCAGCGCGTCCTCAACATGTGCCAGGCTCAGCCTGATACAATTTAAGGTTGTTCACCGGGCTTACATGACAGTGGCCCGAATGAGCAGATTCTTTGGGGTGGAGGACAGATGCACAAAATGCGCGGGAGGACCAGCGAACCATGTCCACATGTTCTGGGCATGTCCGAAGCTTCGGGGATTTTGGCAGGGGTTTGCAGATGTCATGTCCACGGTGTTAAAACAAGGATGGCGCTGAGTCCAGAGGGGGCAATTTTCGGGGGTGTCGAAAGACCCGGGAATCCAGGAGGAGAAAGAGGCAGATGTTCTGACCTTTGCTTCCCTGGTAGCCCGGAGACGGATACTATTGGCATGGAGGGACCCAAAGCCCCCGAAGTCGGAGACCTAGCTATCGGACATGGCGAGCTTTCTCTGTATGGAGAAAATTAAGTACGATTTGAGAGGTTCACCCGGAGGTGGAAATCATTCGTTGACTTCTTCGCGGAAAATTAATCGTCAGCAGATGGGGGGAGTAGTTTAGGTTAGAGTAGGGGAGTAATAAGGGTGGGTCCTGTACAAAAGGTAACTGGCTTTTGCACTATGTTTATGGTTTCATGTGTATTGTTTATTTTGTTGTTGTTACTGTACCGAAAATACCTCAATAAAATGTTTATTCAAAAAAAAAGTGACCCTTGATGAAATTTTGCGATATGGGATTTCTGAGCAGTGATCTTCTCAGCCATCTCAGTCAAGCCCACTATGTCCAAAATAGTTGTCTAAGGTCGGCCGGCATGGGTCGCAAAGGTCGGCCGGCGTGGGTCGCAAAGGTCGGCCGGCGTGGGTCGTGAAGGTCAGCCTTGGTGGGTCGCTCAGGTCGGCCAGCATGGGTCGCAAAGGTCGGCCGGCGTGGGTCGCAAAGGTCGGCCGGCGTGGGTCGCGAAGGTCAGCCGCGTTGGGTCCCGAAGGTTGGCCGCTTGGTAAAAATGGGTCCCCGGAAAAAAAGTTTGAAGAACACTGCAGTAGTGGGTGCACAGAGTAAGAGTTCCCAATTTCCGAGGGGTTCTCCCATTGTTTTTCTCACACTTAAGCAACAAGCAGGGCTCTCAAAATCACTTATGGAAGTGTCAGAGAGTTATAGAATGTCACAGCACCAAAAGAGGCCCTTCAGCCCACCATGTCTACACCGGCCATCAAAAACCTATCCTAATCCCATTTTCCAGCACTTGGTCCGTAGACTTGTACGCCATGGTGTTTCAAGTGCCCATCTAAATACTTCTTAAATGTTGTGAGGGCTCCCGCTTCTACCACCCTTTCAGGCAGCGAGTTCCAGATTCCCACCACCCTCTGGGTGAAAAGGTTTTTCCTCAAATCCCCTCTAAGCCTCCTGGGGTCAATGACACTGAACCTGAGGTCATATCCAATATAAAAACATTTATATTGACAAAGTCTCACAGGACATGTCCATTCTAACACAGATACCTAGGTATTTGTCCTGAGCTCTGTAGATTTACCTGTTCAATGTTAAATAAATCTCTGTTGGTTTATATCTTGAGTTTCGACCTGATGTTCATCCACCTACCGAGATCACATGGTGCATTTATCATAAAGGTTCACTCTTTAGACTTCTGGTGATGGCGGGCGGTAGGCAGCTGCGTGTTGGAGGGCTCCCGTTCGGGAACGGCATTGTCGGGGGTTAACGCCCGGTCCTAGGGGCAGCGAAGGCAGTAAAAGTCGGGAGAAAGCACAGGGAAGGGAAATATCAAGGATCAAAAAAAACGGCCGTGAAAAAAGCAGCTGAAAGTCCGTCGGGGAGAGGAAAGGTCACCGCGGGGTCGGTAAAGAAAATGGAGGCTGGAGCACCAGGGGAGGCCGCATTGCTTACGGCTGACTAAGGTGATGGCCGTGGAATTCGAAAGGCAGTTCACAAAAAACATGGAGGCAATGAGGAAGGAGATGGGGGCGGTTTTGAAAGTGCTGGTGGAGGAGGCGATTACCCCGGTGAGGACGGGGGTGGCAAGCGCAGTGGCGAACTGCGGGAGCAAGGCAAGGCGCTGAAGGAAGTGGAAGAGACATTACTGCAGCACAGTGATCAACTTACCTCGATGGGGACGGAGATGCGGAAGGTGATAGAGATCAACAAGGATCTGCGAGGCAAAACGGAAGACCTGGAAAACAGGTTCAGGCGACAGAGTTTGAGGATTGTGGGGCTGCCCGAAGGAGTGGAAGGACCGAGGCCGACTGAGTATTTTGCCACAATGTTGGCGAAGCTATTGGGGGAGGGGGAGGATCCCTCCTGATATGAGCTGGATCAGGCTTATCGGTTGTGGAGGTCTGTACCAAAGGCGAGTGAGCCGCCAAGAGTAGTGACTCTGCTTCTGTAGGGACAGTGTGAAGGAGAAGGTCCTGTGCTGGGCTAAGCAGAAGCGGGTGGTGCAGTGGGCTGGAGCTGGTATATGTGTATACCAGGACTTTACGGTGGAGCTGGCGAGGAGGCGGGCTGCCTTCAACCGGGTGAAGAGGGCACTGTACATTAGTAAGGTGCAGTGCAGCATTGTATATCCAGCGAAGCTGAGGGTGACCTACAAGTTCAAGGACTTTTATTTTGGGATGGCGGAAGCAGCGGAGGAGTTTGCAAAGGCAGAATTGAGAAATGGTCATGTACCGATGTAGCCTCATGACTGTATTTTTTTCTTTTTTGTTCTACGAGCTGGAGTGTGGGCTACAGGAGCCAACGTTGTGTATATTTGGACAAGGGAAGAAATGGGACTTTCAGTCGTAATGAGGGTTCTTTGGGGTGTGGGTGTGTATGCGGGGTTTGTGTGCTAAAGGGGACCTCTGGGTTTTTCTGGGGCTGGGCAAGGGGGAAGGAGACCCGGGCTGGGGCCTCCACGCTGGCCGGTTTTAGCCGGCCAGTGAACGTGGGTGAGGTGGGGGAGGGGCTGCGGCCATCGGAGCCTGGCAGAACAGGGTCCGATGAGTCTAGCCGGGGTGGAAAGTTGGGGGGAAGGAACCGAGGTTGGGGGGAGGAGGAAGTGGAGGGGAAGAGTTGGGGTGCGGGGGGAGGGGGGGGTGAATCGTAACAAGGTTCTGTTGAGGGAGTGATCATTGACACTGAACTCGAGGAACATAGAACATAGAACAGTACAGCACAGAACAGGCCCTTCGGCCCTCAATGTTGTGCCGAGCCATGATCACCCTACTCAAACCCACATATCCACCCTATACCTGTAACCCAACAACCCCCCCTTAACCTTACTTTTTTAGGACACTACGGGCAATTTAGCATGGCCAATCCACCTAACCCGCACATCTTTGGACTGTGGGAGGAAACCGGAGCACCCGGAGGAAACCCACGCACACAGGGGGAGGACGTGCAGACTCCACACAGACAGTGACCCAGCCGGGAATCGAACCTGGGACCCTGGAGCTGTGAAGCATTTATGCTAACCACCATGCTACCCTGCTGCCCCAGGAGGATATTGTAGAACCTAATCCCTTTAAGAAGACGTGTATCGGAAGAGTCATGTGATTCGATCAATGAAGAACGGGCACGGGGGTCTCTGTGCAGAGTGCGGGTTTTTGAAGCCAGTGATTAGAATGAAGACATCGATTATCTCTAGTTTCATTGATTATCATAGAATTTACAGTGTAGAAGGAGGCCATTCGGCCCATCGAGTCTGCACCGACTCTTGGAAAGAGCACCCTACCCAAGGTCAACACCTCCACCCTATCCCCATAACCCAGTAACCCCACCCAACACTAAGGGAAATTTTGGACACTAAGGGCAATTTATCATGGCCAATCCACGTGACCTTCACATCTTTGGACTGTGGGATGAAACCGGAGCACCCGGAGGAAACCGACGAACACACGGGGAGGATGTGCAGACTCTGCACAGACAGTGACCCAAGCCGGAATCGAACCTGGGACCCTGGAGCTGTGAAGCAATTGTGCTATCTACAATGCTACCGTGCTGCCCCAAAGTTTGTATTGATAATAAACCCATTGTTGTTAGTTAGCTAACTGGTGGGTCAATTATTGCATTTACTACATATATCCACTCCAAAACCCCAAAAATCTAACAGCCCTGCCTTCAACGCCTTCAACCCCCCCCCCCCCCCCCCCCCCCCCCGACTGCAGGATCAACATCCTTGAATAATGCAGTCGTCCTGCCCCTAGTGTGTGGTCTGTGCTTTGCTGTCAATTGTGGTTGCAAGTTCTCCTGGCGATGCCCCTGATATCTGTTCAGCTCCCAATTTAGTGTCCCATCAAAAGCTGAAAAGGTCCTAAGAAAAGTTAGACGCCCAAAGGATGGATTCTGTGGACCACTCGGGCTCACATGGATGGGTCGTCCAGTCTGCAGGCCACAGTGGGGATAGTATTGCCTTGGAATTCAGCATAGGTCCGTCAAGCACCGTGCAAAGTGCCACCCTTTAAGCAAACTTAGTGGGCACAAATGCCTCGTGTTGATTGGTGACCCAGATGGCAATGCCAGGCCCTTCTGCCCCATGGAGAGTCAAATGCGTTTGGCATTTCTGGGGTTGAGTAAAGACAAATTACATTTTGATTCAGAATCCATGCAGATTTTTAAAAATGCTGTCATTCCATAGAACGACACATAGAAATAGACCATTCGGCCCATCCAGTCCGTGCTCATGTTCCACTGGAGCGTCCTCCCACCTTTTCTCATCTAAATCTACCAGCGTATCCCTTCTCCCTCATATATTTATCTGGTTTCCCCTGAACTACATCAACACCATTCTCTTCAATCTGTAGGAGCAGGTTTCTAAAAAAACAATCTTTATTGTCACAAGTAGGCTGACATTAACACTGCAATGAAATTACTGTGAAAAGCCCCTCGTCGCCACACTCCGGCGCCTGTCCGGGTACACTGAGGGAGAATTCAGAATGTCCAATTTACCTAACCAGCACGTCTTTCGGGACTTGTGGGAGGAAACCGGAGCACCCGGAGGAAACCCACGCAGACACAGGGAGAACAGGGCAGCACGGTGGCGCAGTGGGTTAGCCCTGCTGCCTCACGGCGCCGAGGTGCCAGGTTCGATCCCGGCTCTGGGTCACTGTCCATGTGAACTTTGCACATTCTCCTCGTGTTGGCGTGGGTTTCACCCCCACAACCCAAAGATGTGCAGGGTGGGTAGATTGGCCACGCTAAATTGCCCCTTAATTGGAAAAAATTAATTGGGTACTTAAAATTTTTTTTAAAAGACACAAGAACATGCAGACTCTGCACAGGCAGTGACCCAAGCTGGGAATCGAACCTGGGACCTTGTTCGCTGTGAAGAAGCAGTGCTAACCAGTGTGCTACCATGCCACCCTCACTTTTATCAATTGTTGAAATTAATTTGTCAATTGTTTGCTCCTTCTGCAAGTTAATTAATGTCCTGTAATTTGTCTCAGTCTAACTCACTATCCCTCCAATTTGATTGAAAGCATTAGGGTACCGGAGGGATAAAGCTTGCTGAGCTAACTGGCAATCTGCCATCTTTGGAACCCTCTCACGTTTTTATGCTTCGTATTCCATCATCAAAGGAATTCATAGGTTAAAAGGTGGGAAGTTTTGGAAGTCTGCCTGGCTTGAGGATTTTCTCCAGTGGAATTCCTGTGCATGTAACTGCAAATCTATTTGACCGGACTTAGAAATAAACATCAGTAAACCAAAATGCCTTTTCAAAAATCATTTTCATTGCCCTGCAGTGGGAAGCACAGCATGTTTTGAAAAATAGAACATAAACATCAGACAACCTATACATAACAGGTTTCTAATAAATCTTCTAAAAGTCACTACATTTTCGGTATTTACAACAAAATCTGGCAAAGTGTCAACAATTCTTTTTTTCTAAATATTTTAATTCAAATTTTCCTTTTTTTGGGGTAAATTTAGAGTAGCCAATTTATTAATTTTTTTGAAATTAAGGGGCAATTTAATGTGGCCAATCCACCTAACCTGCACATCTTTGGGTTGTGGGGGTGAAACCCACGCAGACACGGGGAGAATGTGCAAACTCCACACGGACAGTGACCCAGAGCCGGGATTCGAACCTGGGTCCTCAGCGCCACAGTCCCAGTGATAACCACTGCGCCACTGTGCTGCCCAAATTTTCAATATTTTAACATTTTTACAAAGAATAAACACAAACCCAACACCCCCCCACACACAAAACTACCCCGCACCCCGCTCCTTGACGGCAACCAGATCCCCAAAGTATAAGATAAATGAGCCACATCTCTTATGGGTGCCCTCATCTGCCCCTCTCAGAGCCACCTTCGCCTTCTCGAAGTACAGGAACTCCATTAGATTCCCCAGCCACACCGAGGCACAGGGGGGAGAAGCTGACCTCCACCCCAACAGGACCCGCCTGCGAGCGATCGTACCCATCAGCAACTCCGACATGCCCGACTATAGCCACCAGGGACCCAGGCTCCAAATATACATCTAGGGCCCCTGATATGGGGCTAAAAGACGCCCCCAAAATTTCTCCAACTTCTCGCGGGACCAGAACTATGAACATGATTAGCTGGGTCCTTCCCACACCGTTCGCAGTTAGTATTAAAACTGAGATGAGGAGGAATTTCTTCAGCCAGAGGGTGGTGAATCTGTGGAACTCTTTGCCGCAGAAGGCTGTGGAGGCCAAATCACTGAGTGTCTTTTAAGACTGAGATAGAGAGGTTCTTGAAGGCAGGTGGGTGGGGGTGAGAAACATATAGAACATACTGTGCAGAAGGAGGCCATTCGGCCCATCGAGTCTGCACTGATCCACTTAACCCACTTAAGCCCTCGCTTCCACCCTATCCCCGTAACCCAATAACCCTTCCTAACCTTTTTTTTTTGGTCACTGAGGGCAATTTAGCATGGCCAATCCACCTAACCTGCACGTCTTTGGATTGTGGGAGGAAACTGGAGCACCCGGAGGAAACCCACGCAGACACGGGGAGAACGTGCAGACTCCGCACAGACAGTGACCCAGCGGGGAATTGAACCTGGGTCCCTGGCGCTGTGAGGCCACAGTGCTATCCACTTGTGCTACCGTGTTGCCCATATCAGCCATGATTGAATGGCCAAATTCTGCTCCTATGTCTTATCTGCCACCCCTCAAGCAGCCGCCTCATCCTCGCCTTCGTTAAGTGCGCCACTTTTAATTGAATCAACCCCAGCCTCGCGCATGGGGTTGAGGTGTTAACCCTCCCCATCACCTCGCACCATAATCCTCAGCTCCTCCTCCCACTTGGTCTCAGTTCCTTTCCGTGGACACCTTATTCTCCTCCATGATCCCACCGTTAATCGCCAAAACGACCCTACCCTCCAGCCCTATCGCCAACAGCACCTCCGCCAACAACGAAGAGAACGGTGCCACTGGAAAGTTTGGGAAGACCTTCCTTGCAAAATTCCTCTGAAGCCCTCCTCACGTTGGAACCCAAACCTCACCCCCCCCCCCCACAACTCCTCCAAGCTTGTGAACTGCCCCTCCAAAAACAAATCCTTCATCTCCTTCACCCCTCTCTCCTCCCATCCCCGGAACCTCACATCCATCTCCCCCTGGCTCAAACCCCTGGTTCCCTCTTATCAGCATCACCCTCAAGCCTGCTCTCAACCTAGTACTGGCGGAATTTCCTCCGTGGCTGCCAGGACAGGCCTCCCGCTAAACTTCCCTGGGGCAAACAGTAGCGGTGCCGTTGCCAGCCCCCGCAACACCAAGTATCAACAATTCTATGGGAATTTTAAAAAAATGAATATTAAGACTAAAAACAAATTTGTGTAGCTTAAACCGATGACCCGGCATAATACTGTCATTGCAAATAAAGAGCTTCTTGGGCTCAAAAGTAGCAAGGCCCTGTATCAATTTATAAACTTCAACTAAATCAAAAATCAATCTTCCCTTCTCTAAAGATTGTGGTCCACGAATTTGCAAATGCTCCTCATAAGGTAGTCCCCTCATAATAATAAACTTTATTAGTGCCACAAGTAGGCTTAGATCTTAATTTATTATTTTTAAAAAATAAATTTAGAGTACCCAATTATTTTTTCCAATTAAGGGGCAATTTAGCGTGGCCAATCCACCTATCCTGCACATCTTTTGGGTTGTGGGGGTGAAACCCACGCAGACACTGGGAGAATGAGCAAACTCCACACAGACAGTGACCCAGGGCCGGTATTCAAACCCTGGTCCTCAGCGTCGTGAGGCAACAATGCTAACCACTGTGCCACCGTCCTGCCCCCTAAGTAGGCTTAGATTAACACTGCAATGAAGTTACTGTGAAAATCCCCACTCCGACGCCTGTTCGGGTACACAGAGGGAGAATTCAGAACGTCCAATTCACCCAACAAGCACGTCTTTCGGGACTTGTGGGAGGAAACCGGAGCACCCGGAGGAAACCCACGCAGACACGGGGAGAACGAGCAGACAGTGACCCAAGCCGGGAATCAAACCCGGGTCCCTGGCGCTGTGAAGCAATAGTGCTAACCGCTGTGCTCCCATGCCGCCCCCTTCCATTTTCTGTAACATGTCCCTGCACTCTCTCTGAAAGTGCAGACTCCAAACTATGAATGTGTACCCCAGATGTGGGCTTCCCAGCTGCTTATAGAGTTTAAGATAAACTCTTAACATCCCAGCTCAAAAAGGATGCGTTCCGTGCTCGTAAAACATTTTCTGGCCGCTGTACTGCCTGAACTGCATGATTCGTAAACTTCAAATTATTTGTAACAGTAATGCTTTGTGGCCAGCCCAATGGATACGCATTTGATAAGAATGGTGTCAATCCCAGTGGCTCTGTTGGACTTACAGATATATATCTCTGGGTTGGCCCTGAGGCCTCACAATACTGCCAGATATTCATGCCACATGTGTAAATTGGCCAATTCCTTGGTAAATTGGTAATGTGCGCACACTGGGAGTATTCCCTTACAGTATCAAATATTGTTTCCTTTGAAAATCTTGCGAACCTGTCACGTTGAGAGCGAGACGAAGATCTTCAACAAAATGTCACCGCGGAGGTTCCATTTGAACAGCTTTCATAGAACCTACAGTGCAGAAGGAGACCATTCAGCCCATCGTGTCTCACTCACCTTCTGAAAGACAACCCCACTCAGGCCCACTACCCCTCCCTATCCCCGTAACGTGCACATTCCTGGACACTAGGGGCAATTTATCATAGCCAATCCACCTAACCTGCGCATCTTTGGACTGTGGGGGGAAACCGGAGCATCCGGAGGAAACCCAAGCAGACGCGGGGAGAACGTACAAATTCCACACAGTCACCCGAGGCCGGAATTGAACCCGGGTCCCTGGCGCTATGAGGCAACAGTGCTAGCCACCGTGCCGCCCTGTGTCCGAACATTATGAAGGGGCTCGGAGGGTACCTGTGCTGTTCGGAATTACAACGCCGCAGGAAGGAGGCCCTTTGGCCCGTCATACCTGTGTCAGCTCTCCAAGCGAGCATCATGACTTTGGGCCATACCCCTGCCTTCCCCCCCCCCCCCCCCCCCACCCCCTGTATCCCCTGCACTTGCTTCTATTTTGCGTTGCCTTGTGCCTTTCAAACCACATTGGAGCAGCAATTCCTGTGGCATGGAATTCTGTCCCAGAAAACAATCAGCCAAGGCCATTTAAAAACCAAAACCACACGAGCAGATTGTTTGGGGTAAAATAGATCAGGAGGAAGAAGGTGTGTTATGTGTGGGTGCGTTTGATGATTAGACTTTTACATTGCATTGATTTTATTAAGGGGGATTCAGGTTTGAAGAGCAGTGTTGTTCTCACCCCCCCCCCCCCCCCCCCCCCACCCCCACCCTTCCCAGCCAGCAGGATATGAAATCTCTCGATAGCCAAAAGTCTGGGATTTTCTAATACGTCGGTTCATTCCGTGCCAAAGGGGGTGTTAACAAAGCGAGGTGACAGGCAGTAGCCAGCATTTGTCTGGATCAGGGAGTCCCAGAGTAGCACAGAGAGAGAAGGAGCCTGAAACTGAGCTGCGATCGGCTGGAGAATTTGCAGAACTTTGGGCAGCAGAGAGAGAGCGGGGACCCCCCCTCCACCGGGCAGCGCTTCGCAGGTGAGTCAACCTCAACTCCATCGATGTAACTCCTTGGAGAGTGAGTTCAGCCAACTGGTCCTCAAAACCCATGAACCATTTCACTGCCAGCTGAAACCCGTGGGGCGGGAAAATATTTAGAAAGGAAGGTTATCGCTGCAGGTGGTGAGGGCGAGAGAGGCAATGCAGGCAGGTTTGAATTGAGTTTGGGGTATTGGGGGAAGAGGGTGAGAGTGGGGTCTGTCTGTACCTCCCTCCTTAACCCATCGTTCCCAGAGTTCCGGACTGGTTCTCAGGATGTGTTTAGGTTGGAGGCAGCAGAGACTGTGTTCAATCACAGGGACAAGATCCTGACTGAGTAAGGACCCATGGTCAGTGAGGTTCGGAATGAAGGCAGTGCCCAAGGGTACAGCCAACATCTGTGTCCAAAACAGATCTCCTTCCCTCTCAGTCACTAAAATCCAGGAGGATTCTCTTCCACTCAGATTTCCCCTCCCGGGGTTTCAGAGGGCTGATAAATCCAGTGCACAATCTGTAGGTTTTGGGGGGGTCGTGTCCATGAGTTTGGAGTTTCCCGCTCCGCCTCCCCCGTCCCAACTTCACCTCTCAGGTCAAAGAGGCGACACAACCCGTTTGCCCAGGGAAATACTCGGGTAGTATTTCACCTGGCGGTGACCACGTTGAAGATATGGGGGTAACTTCGGCAGCATTTTAAGTTAGGGGTGGTGTTGAAGCTGATGTCGGTTCGAGAGAATCATGTGTTGAGCCGGCGAGATTGGATGCTAGGTTTCAGGGATGGGAGGACGGGGGGGGGGGGGGGGGGGGGGGGGGGGGGGGGTGATGGAAATGAAGGACTCACTCCTTTTTCTTTTGGAAGGGCTATTTGCAAGTTTGGATGAGTTGGCAGGGAAATTTTGCATTCAACGGAGGAAAGACTTTAAAGAAAGAACAATACAGCACAGGAACAGGCCCTTCGGCCCTCCAAGCCTGTACTGGTTATGATACTAACCTTGGCCAAAACCCTCAGCACTTCCTTGTGCCATATCTCTCTGTGCAGGTGCAGGATTTTGAAAGGAAGGCCTTCCTGACTTTTCCAGTGACACCACTCTCCTCGTTGTTGGAGGGGGTGTTGTTGGTGATGGGGTTGGAGGAGAGGGGGGCGCCATCTCGGTGATTAATGGGAAGATTTTGGAAATGGATATGGCTTCTTTGGAGGGGGTTAAGGCCAAGTGGGAGGAAGAGTTGGTGGTGGCATTGGAGGAGAGGTTGTGGTGTGGGGTGTTGCGGAGGGTGAAGGCCTCAACCTTGCGTGTGAGGCTGGGGTTAATACAGTTAAAGGTGGGGCACAGGGCGCACCTGATGAGGTCGAGGATCGGCCGGTTGTTAGAGGGGGTGGAGGACACTTGCGAGGGGTGTAGGAGGGGCCCAGCCAATCATGTACATATGTCCTGGTCCTGACCAAAGTTGGAGATTTTAGAGGTCATTTTCTAGCACAATGACGGCGATCTTACACTTGGAGCCCAGTCCCCTGGGGGCCACATTTGGGGTGTTGGACGTCCCAGAGCTGTAGACGGAAGCGGGGCAGACACTTCAGCCTTTGCCTTGCTAATTGTTTGCAGGCAGGTCCTGTTGAGCTGGAGGTCAGCCTCACCGCCGAGTGCCTCGGTGTGGCTGGGGGGACCTGATGACGTTCCTGTATTTGGAGAAGGTTAAGTTTACCTTGGGGGGGGGGGGGGGGGGGGGGGGGGGGGGGGGGGGGGGGAGACGACAACGACAATTGAGGAGTTCCACGAGAGATGGGGCCTGTTTATTCTTCATTTTAAAGAGTTTGGTTGCCGTCAGCTGCTGGGGGGGGTGGGTGGGGGGGGGGGGTTGCGGGGGGGGGGGTTAGTGGAGGGGTTTTACTTTGAGTTATTGGGGTGTTGGTTGATAGAGTGGGGGGGGGTCATTGTTTTTGTTGTTTTTGCATTGTTTTGTTTTATGTATAAAATTCAAAAAAGAAAGAGGCGACACAGATGATTGGTTGGTATTTGCGCCCTGGGTATTCCTGGTTGAGTGTTACTTTTATGAATAAATCTGGTTGGATTTTTGTGCTTGCAGTGTGTATCTTTAAATGACATTGAATGTAATGTACATGTGGAATCAAGCCATTCAGGCTAACTCTTCCAATTAACTTCTTCCCACTTCTTCCAACCCTATAAACACACACCTTGATGATTTTCTCACTCACATACTTATCCAGCTGTCCTTTGCTGTTCATGTCACAATTCTCTGGGTAAAACTCTTTCACTTGAATTCCTTATCGGATTTACTGGATTTACCTTTGATCTTTGGCCCCTAATTCTGGCCCTCCTCCCCTCGCACAAGTGGAAACATCTTTTCTGAGGCCCAATCTGTTTAATATTTCCTGAGCAGTGTAGTCCCTCAGCATTTCTTTGCACCTTCTCCGGTGCCTCTATCTCCTTCTGTAATAGATGGGAGACCAGCACTGTGCTCAGTGTTGGTCGAGAGCAAGATTCGATACGGTAATGTACACCTTTCATTTTCAATTTTACCTTACAAATGAACCGAAAAGGCTTTGTTTGCATTTTTATGAACCTGGGTCACTACTTTCAGTGATCTGTCCATCTGCACATTGAGATCCCTCTGTTCTTCTAGCCTATTTGCCTCTTCGAATTTAGCTCTTGGAGCCTGGCTTTCACTCCAGTAAAATACGCTGCATACCCTCCAATACTTCTGCTAAACTGTGCTGCCCAGAACTGTTCACATTTCTCCAGGTGTGGTTTAACTAGGGCTTTGTACTCCTGAATCTACGGAATAAGTTCTAACCCAGTCCTCTGGATTTGGAGATGATGCATTTTTGGTTACTTTCTGATCTGCTCAGGATAATTATCTTTGTTCGTGAGCCATGATTGTATTGAACGCAGAACAGTCTCGAATGGGCTGAATGGTCCACGCCTGCCCATATTCCTTATGTTCATATGTTCCTGTGAACCCCTCGATCAATCTAGCTGCAACTTTAGATCTGTCTGTTTCTGCCTCGAGAACAATGTCATTTTATAATTTATATCAGGACAAGGCAGCCCATCCATCATCTTAAACATTCACTCCGTCCACTACCAATGCACAGTGGCAGCCGTGTGTACCATCTACAAGTTGCACTGCAGCAACTCAACAAGGCTCCTTTGACAGCACCTTCCAAACCCACAACCTCTGTTATCTAATGGGACAAGAGCAGGAGATACATGGGAGCACCATCATCTGGAGGTTCGCCTCCAAGCCACTCAACATCCTGACTGGGAAATATATCGGCCGTTCCTTCACTGTCGCTGGGTCAAAATCCTGGAACTCCCTCCCTAACAGCACAGTGGGTGTACCTACACCACACGGACTGCAGCGGTTTAAGAAGGCAGCTCAGCACCAC
Source organism: Scyliorhinus canicula (assembly GCF_902713615.1). Classification (NCBI taxonomy): domain Eukaryota; kingdom Metazoa; phylum Chordata; class Chondrichthyes; order Carcharhiniformes; family Scyliorhinidae; genus Scyliorhinus; species Scyliorhinus canicula. Next base: position 18,524,111 of record NC_052168.1, read on the forward strand.
CTTCTGAAGGGCAATTATGGACTGGGCCTGATTTAGCTCAGTTGGCAGATGACTGATTCGTGTTTCAGAGCGTGGATTCAATTCCCGTACCGGATGAGGTTATTCATGAAGGCCCTGCCTTCTCAATCTTTACCTGGCCTGGCCTGAGGTATGGTGATCCTCTGGTTAAATTACCACCAGTCAGCTCGTCCCCTCAAAGGGGAACCAGCCTATGGTCATCTGGGACTGTGGTGACTTTACAACATGGACTGCAGCAGTTTAAGTAGGTTAGGTGGGGTAATGGGATTACAGGCATAGGGCGCGGTTGGTATAGATTTGATGGGCCGAATGGTCTCCTTCTGCACTGTAGCGATTCTATGATTCAAAGGCAATTCAGTGCCACCTTCACAAGGGGCAATTAGGGATGGATGATAAATGCTGGCCTTATCGGGAAACCCACATCCCTGAATAAATAACTAAAGATAAAGAAAAATCTTGTCAATAAAATTCTCTCAGCAAAGACATTTTAAAAAATAAATATTTTTATTAAAATTTTTATTAATAACACAGGACATAGTCGATGTTACGTTGCAATTGTATAAGGTGTTAGTGAGGCCACACCTGGAGTATTGTGTTCAGTTTTGGTCTCCTTACTTGAGAAAGGATGTACTGGCGCTGGAGGGTGTGCAGAGGAGATTCACTAGGTTAATCCCAGAGCTGAAGGGGTTGGATTATGAGGAGAGGTTGAGTAGACTGGGACTGTACTCGTTGGAATTTAGAAGGATGAGGGGGGATCTTAGAGAAACATTAAAAATTATGAAGGGAATAGATAGGATAGATGCGGGCAGGTTGTTTCCACTGGCGGGTGAAAGCAGAACTAGGGGACATAGCCTCAAAATAAGGGGAAGTAGATTTAGGACTGAGTTTAGGAGGAACTTCTTCACCCAAAGGGTTGTGAATCTATGGAATTCCTTGCCCAGTGAAGCAGTTGAGGCTCCTTCATTACATGTTTTTAAGGTAAAGATAGATAGTTTTTTGAAGAATAAAGGGATTAAGGGTTATGGTGTTCGGGCCGGAAAGTGGAGCTGAGTCCACAAAAGATCAGCCATGATCTCATTGAATGGCGGAGCAGGCTCGATGGGCCAGATGGCCTACTCCTGCTCCTAGTTCTTATGTTCTTATGTTACGCAGTATAGAAATAGAAATAGAGAAATACAGCACAGAACAGGCCCTTCGGCCCACGATGTTGTGCCGACCTTTTGTCCTAGGTTAATCATAGAAGTTTGGACACGAAGGGCAATTTATCATGGCCAATCCACCCAACCCGCACATCTTTGGACTGTAACCACAAAAACTCACAGAACTGAACAAGACTAACACAACCTGTCATATAGTCGTTTCACAACTCCACCTCCATTAACAGCTGATGACGACTCATTCTTTAAAGTAGGAAATGAATTGCTGCCACCTCAGGTAGAATCCCTTCACCGATCCCCTAACACTGCACCTGACCTTTTCCAGATACAGAAATCCCATAAGGTCACCAAACAAGCTGAGGCATTGGATGGACTGGAGGATGTCCATCCCAGCAGAACTCTCCTCCGGGCTATCAGCGAGACAAAGGCCAGAATGTCCGCCTCCAACCCAGTCTGCAGTCCCGTCCAGTCTGAAACCCTTAAAATGGCCGCCAATGGACAAGGCTCCAGATTCATATAGAGAATCGCTGACATGGACATGGCGGCGCAGTGGTTAGCACTGCAGCCTCACGGCGCCGAGGTCCCAGGTTCGATCCCGGCCCCGGGTCACTGTCCGTGTGGAGTCTGCAGATTCTCCCCGTGTCTGAGTAGGTCTTACCCCCACAACCCAAAGATGTGTCGGTTAGATGGATTGGCCACGCTAAATTGCCCCTTAATTGGAAAAAAAATTGGGCACTCTAAATTTATTTAAAAAGTGAATCGCTGACATGGTGTTAAAGAAGGAGACCCAAAAGGCCCCTGAGAGCACCACCCACATTTGTCCTGCACGTCCGTGAAGAACTTACTCATAGAACATAGAACAGTACAGCACAGAACAGGCCCTTCGGCCCTCAATGTTGTGCCGAGCCATGATCACCCTACTCAAACCCACGCATCCACCCTACACCTGTAACCCAACAACCCCCCCCTTAACCTTACTTTTTTTTTTAGGACACTACGGGCAATTTAGCATGGCCAATCCACCTAACCCGCACATCTTTTGGACTGTGGGAGGAAACCGGGGCACCCGGAGGAAACCCACGCACACAGGGGGAGGACGTGCAGACTCCGCACAGACAGTGACCCAGCCGGGAATCGAACCTGGGACACTGGAGCTGTGAAGCATGTATGCTAACCACCATGCTACCCTGCTGCCCCTTTTTTTTCAAAGGTTTATAGAACAGTACAGCACAGAACAGGCCCTTCGGCCCTCGATGTTGTGCCGAGCAATGATCACCCTACTTAAACCCATGTAACCCGTATACCCGTAACCCAACAATCCCCCCATTAACCTTACACTACGGGCAATTTAGCATGGCCAATCCACCTAACCCGCAAACCCTCAGCCTTGCCTTGGTTAGTTACTCTATGTACCGCCCTGGGCTGAATCAGCCGAAGCTGTGCACAGGAGGAAGTGGAGTTCATCCTGCAAAGGACGTCACACGTCATCACCGAGTCTAACTTCCCACCCACTTTGTTCTCACCCAGTCTAGCGAAGCTCCCTCTGTTGACAAGATCTGCCCATCGATAATTGAACTGCTCCCCCCCCCCCACCCTCAGCAGGGTGGGCTGCGGGGCCAATTGTCGGACAGGCCTCCCGGATAGAATTGGCCGCTGGAAGTAACAGAACAAGTGTGCTCCAGACAGCTGAAGTTTAACTGAGAGCTCACCTGAACTGGCAAATCGTCCCTCCGCAAACACATCTCCAAAGCTCTCGAGGCCCTTTCCCCTCCGCGACTCAAACGCCATCTCCAGACTGAGCGGCACCAACAAATGATTGGGCCACAGATAGGGCCCAATAGCCACGTGGATTTCAGTTTGGAATGCTGCCTAAACTACCTCCATATCCAAGGGCAGCACGGTGGCCTAGTGGTTAGCACAGCAGCCTCACGGCGCTGAGGTCCCAGGTTCGATCCCGGCTCTGGGTCACTGTCCGTGTGGAGTTTGCACATTCTCCCCGTGTCTGCGTGGGTTTCACCCCCACAACCCAAAGATGTGCAGGTTAGGTGGATTGGCCACACTAAATTGCCCCTTAATTGGAAAAAATAATTGGGTAATCTAAATTTAAAAAAAAAATAAAAACTGCCTCCATATCCTTAAAGCAGAGATCCCCTCCGGGATCGAGGAATACTTCGTCAGGGAGAACGGGAACGAGGCCGTCACCAAATCCCGCAAACCTGAGCCCTCACATGAACCTTCCTCCGTCTGACCCCAGATGGAATTCGGTCCCCCAACCACCCCAGCACCTTTTCAATATTTCAATAGGGGCAGCACAGTAGCATAGTGGTTAGCACAATTGCTTCACAGCTTTGTTTCCCCGCTGGGTCACTGTCTGTGCGGAGTCTGCACGTTCTCCCTGTGTGTGCGTGGGTTTCCTCCGGGTGCTCCGGTTTCCTCCCACAGTCCAAAGATGTGCAGGTTAGGTGGATTGGCCGTGCTAAATTGCCCATAGTGTCCAAAATTGCCCTTAGTGTAGGGTGGGGTTACTGGGTTATGGGGATAGGGTGGAGGTGTTAACCTTGGGTAGGGTGCTCTTTCCAAGAGCCGGTGCAGACTCGATGGGCCGAATGGCCTCCTTCTGCACTGCAAATTCTATAATATTGGCTGCCCAATAAAAGAGCAAGCTGGGTAATGCCAGACCCCCGACTGTAGGACCACCCGACTGATTCTCGTGATTTACCTGCCCAAATAAAAGAGGTCAGTAGCCTGTTAATCCTGTCAAAAACAGTATTAGGGAGGAAAACGGGGTGGTATTGAAACAAAAAGAAAAATATTGGGAGATTATTCATCCTAACAACTGTGCCCACCAGGCTGAGGTTATCCAAGCGGAAGGTTATCCCAGTTTTTTAGATCCGATTCACTCCACTCACCAGATTTGTATAATTTTTTTTAAATGTATTTTGTTACAAACGTGTATCAAAACAGGGTACAGCAAATAATCACCGCGGGAAGCATACATCCCAGCAATCAACTATTCAGTCTGTATCTTTTCCCCTTTATCGCCCTCCACCCCCACCCCCCTGCGGCTCCTCAAACATGGTCACAAACATCCCCCACCTTTTCTCAAACCCCCCTGCAGAGCCCCTTAACTCATATTTTATTTTCCCCCAACAGCAGGGTGGGGGGGTCAGGTCACCCAACCGTGCTGCTACCCCCGGTGGCGATGCCGACCGCAACTCCAGTAAAAGTTTTGCCGCCGTGCAATCAGAGAGTCAAAGGCCATGACCAGGGCTGGCTCAAGGTACCGGCAACTCGGGCAGTCGCCCGGGGCGCCATCAAGGAGTGCGTGACCGGCGTCAGAGACCCGGCGCATGCGCAGTTGGGCCGGTGCCAACCAGCGCATGCGCGGTGGCCGCCCCGTACAAACATGGCGGATGGATCCAGGCTCGCCGGTGGAAGAAAGGAGGCCTGCCGACAGAGAGACCGGCCCGCCGATCGGTGGGTCCTGATCATGTATACCAGGTCACTCCGGCACCCTCCCCCACGGTGAACGGAGCCTCCCCCCTCCGGCGAACGGAGCCCCCCCCCCCCCCCCCCCAGTGAACGGAGCCCCCCCCCCCGAAGGGTGCCGAAGTTCAGCTTGCCTGGGGCGCCAGCAACCCTAGGGCCGTTTCTGGCCATGACGTCGGCCTCTCCATGAGCTCCGGCTTCTCTGAAACCCCAAATATCGGCACCAAAGGGTCCGGGTCCACTCCCTCCTCCACTATCCTGGCTAAGACCGCGAACACTCCCGCCCAGAATCTTCCCAATTTTCCGCAACCCCAAAACATCTCCACATGATTCGCTGCCCCCCCCCCCCCCCCCCCCCCCCCCCGCCCAAACCTCTCACACTCATCTGCTGCCCCCAGAAAGAACCCACTCATTCTCGCCCAAGTCATATGCACCCTGTGCACCACCTTAAACTGTGTCAGGCTCATCCTTGCACAGGAGGAGGTTCCGTTTACCCAGATAACAGAAGATACCTCTGGCAAGACGAAAAGGCATCTTTTTTGGCTCTTCTCGCCGGCGGATTAACCGGAAAGTATTCACTCTTCTCCAGATTCAGTTTGTGCCCCGAAAAGGAGCCAAAGCTCCTCAGTAGCTTCATTATTCCTTTGATATCGGGCGGCATGCGGCACAGTGGTTAGCACTGGGACTGCGGTGCTGAGGACCCAGGTTCGAATCCCGGCCCTGGGTCGCTGTCCGTGTAGCGTTTGCACATTCTCCCCATGTCTGCGTGGGTTTCACCCCCACAACCAGAGCAGGTCATCAGTGTACAAAGACACCTTATGCCCCCCCCCCCCCCAGCTTTAACCCCCTCCATTCCCCTGAAGACCTCAACGCAATGGCCAAGGGATCAATCGCCAGTGTAAACAGGAGTGGCGCCAGCTGACACCCCTGCCTCGTGCCTCTATTCAAGAGAAAGTACCCCGTGCTCATCGCATTATTGGAAACGTTGGCCTTGGGTGATCTATACAATTGCCGAACTCATGAAATAAAGTTCCACCCATGTCCAAACCCTGTAAGTACCAATGAGGTACTCCCACTCTTCTCTGACAAAGGCCTTTTCCTCATCCATCGAGATAATCACCCCTGGTTCACAAGCTGAACAGGGTGGGATGGTAACGTTCAGCACCTGCCCTATATTAGCAGATAATTGTCACCCCTTGTTAGTACCTGACTAGCCCTCTGCAATTACGTCTGGGACATGTGCCTCCAATCTCAGCGCCAGAAGCTTGGAGTCCGCGTTCAAAATGGAAATGGGCCGACGTGATCCACATTCTGTTGGGTCTTTATCCTTCTTCAAAGTGAAGGAGATGGAGGCCTGCGAGAGTGATTCGGGCAATGCTGCCCCAGGCAAAGAATCATTGAACACACCCGCTATCAGTGGTACCAGCTGACCCGCAAATCTTGTAAAATTCTTTTTTTTTCCTGAACATGCTTTATTACAAACACATGTGTAAAAAACAACATATACAAATCCATGGGGCGCAGTGGTTAGCACTGCTGTCTCACGGCGCCGAGGACCCAGGTTCGAATCCCGGCCCTGGGTCACTGTCCGTGTGGAGTTTGCACATTCTCCCCGTGTCTGCGTGGGTCTCACCCCCACAACCCAAAGAGGTGCTGTTTAGGTGGATTGGCCACACTAAATTGCCCCTTAATTGGAAAATAAAAGAATTGGGTACTCTAAATTTATTTTTAAAAACAGAAAAAGATATATACAAACCCACTCCACAAACTCACAGTCCAGTTTGTACAATTTTTCTCCTTCCCTCCCCCTCCCCTCTCCACTGCCCCCCGCCCCACGATGAACATTTCCTCAAACATTGTCATGAACAACTCCCACCGTGTCTCGAAGCCCTCCGCTGACCCCAACTCAAATTTAATCTTTTCCAACCGGCGGAAGTCGTACAAATCCCCCAGCCAGGCTCCCACCCCTGGCGGCGTATCCGACATCCAATTTAACGGGATCCTTCTCCGGGCAATTAGAGAGGCGGAGGCCACAACATGGGCCTCCTTCCCCTCCAGCAGCTCCGGCACATCCGTAACCCCAAAGACGGCCACCACGGGGTCCGGCCTGACCTCCAACCCCACAATTTTAGATAACGTTCCAAAGATTGCCTCTCAGGATCTCTCCAGCTTCTCACAACCCCAGAACCATGTGTGCATGGTTTACAGCCTTCACCCACACCTCTCACACTCATTAGCCACCCCTTGGAAGAACCAACTCATCCTCACCCGGGTCATATGCACCCTGTGCACCACCTTGAATTGGATCAAGCTCATCCTCGTGCAGGAGGAGGTTGAATTTACCGTACGCATCGCCTCGTACCACAGTCCCCAGCTTATTACCCCCCCCAACACAACTCCTCCTCCCATTTGTTCTTCACCACTCCCCCAATTACCCGTATATATTCCCAATCCTACAATCTCCCGACTCATCCGGGAGCAGCAGTTGCTCCAATAGGATGTACTCCGGCAACCTGGGAAACAACCTCCACTCCTTTTGTGCAAAGTCCCTCACCTGCGAATATCTAAATTCACTCCCTCTCGGCAACTCAAACTTCTCCTGCCCCTCCTCCAGACCTGCAAACTTCCGTCCCAAGTACAAGTCCCTCACCCTCACCAGCCCGGCCTCCCTCCATTTCCCATACATCCCATCCATCTCCCCAGCTTAAATCTGTGTTTCCCGCACAACAGTGTCAACAGCGACATCAACACCCTGACCGTCGATTGAACCACCGAATACTTCCCCGGTGTGGTAAACCACTGTTACACCTGTATTAGGTGATGTAAGGTAGGACCTGTACTACAGGTTCGCCGGTAGTCCCTGCCTGCAGGCTCCGCCCAGTAGGAGGAGCGTGTCCTCTACTCAGCAGCCATTTCGCCAGCTGCAGCGGGAGGCCACACATCTTACTGCAATAAAGCCACAGTTGTATCCAACCTTAGTCTTTGTACAATTGATCGTGCATCAATTTATTGCAGTAGGATTTTCTAAAGGATGGACCTCCGAATCAAACCACATCGCCTGCAGCTGGTTCCGCAATCAAGCAACGCCAAAAAGGACTTTAATCCCTGGCTAGCGTGCTTCGAGGCCTATATAAACTCAGTGACCATCCCTCCGACGGAGGCTCAGAAGATACAGATCCTGTACTCAAGGTTGAGCTCCAACGTGTTTCCGCTGATCCATGACACCCCGAATTACGCAGATGCCATGGCGCTTCTCAAAGAAAACTACGCACAGAAAACGACACACTCTTCGCCAGGCACATGCTCTCCACTCGCTCTCAACTCCCTGGTGAGTCCATAGAAGACTTCTGGCGGGCCCTAATCCCATTCGTCCGGGACTGTGACTGTCAGGCCGTTACGGCCACCGAACATTCCAACCTTCTTATGCGCGATGTGTTTGTAACGGGGATTGGGTCAGACCTCATACACCAAAGGCTGCTGGAAGGGGCCATGCTCGACCCAGCTGAGACTAAAAAGCTTCATGACAGTCGCTTCACGTAATGCTCAGACCTACCCCTCCGGCCGCGCAGCCCACCCCTCTTATCCCTCGTGGACCCCACTGACGGCCGCCCCATCCGGGGCTTTACCCAGCCAGTACGCCTGCGCCACACGCCAACCCGCGCACCCCGGGGGTCCCCGATGTTACTTCTGCGGCCAGCAGAAGCACCCCTGCCAACGCTGCCCGGCCCGCACTGCCATTTGCAAGGCTTGCGGCAAAAAGGGGCACTTCGCAGCGGTGTGCGAGGCCCGCGCAGTCGCCGCTATCGATCCCTCCCCCTGACCTACACACAATGGGCGCCGCCATCTTCGTCCCGGACCACGTGCGGCCAGTGGGTGCCGCCATCTTCCCCCCTCAGTCCACGTGCGGCCCATGGGTGCAGCCATCTTGTCCCCCGCAGGATCTTCAGGCGCCGCCATCCTGTCTTCCCCACGGGGCATGGACGCCAACAGCATTCCACGACCTGGGCCCCCCACGCTCTCCATCTTCTGACGCCAACGCCGACCGACCGCAGGTCGCCTCAGTGACGATTGACCAATCTCGTCCGCACAACCTCAAAATCAACGGTCACATGACCTCTTGACTGCTGGACTCCGGGAGCACCGAAAGCTTCGTCCACCCGGATACGGTAAGGCGCTGCTCCCTCGCGGTCCACCCCGCCAATCAAAGAATCTCCCTGGCCTCCGGATCCCATTCCGTCACAATCCGGGGGTTCTGCACGGTCACTCTCACGGTCCAGGGCGTAGAATTCAGTGGCTTCCGCTTCCTTCCTAATCTCTGCACTGCATTACTACTAGGCCTGGACTTCCAGTGCAATCTCCAGAGCCTTACCCTCAAATTCGGCAGGCCCCTACCACCCCTCACTGTGTGCGGCCTAGTGACCCTAAAGGTCGACCCACCCTCCCTCTTTGCCAATCTAACTCTGGATTGCAAACCCGTTGTCACCAGGAGCAGATGGTACAGCACCCAGGACAAGACCTTCATCAGGCCCGAGGTCCAGCGGTTGCTTCGGGAGGGTATTATCGAGGCCAGCAACAGCCCCTGGAGAGCCCAAGTGGTAGTCGTTAAAACTGGGGAGAAACACAGAATGGTCGTGGACTACAGCCAGACCATCAATCGGTACACGCAGCTCGACACGTACCCCCTCCCACGCATATCTGATATGGTCAATCAGATTGCACAGTACCGGGTCTTCTCAATGATAGACCTCAAATCCGCCACCACTGGCTCCCCATTCGTAAATTGGACCGTCCATACACGGCTTTCGAGGCAGACGGTCGTCTCTATCAGTTCCTCAGGGTTCCCTTCGGCGTCACTAACGGGGTCTCGGTCTTCCAAAGGGAGATGGACCGAATGGTCGACCGGTACAGTTTGTGGGCCACCTTCCCGTACCTAGACAACGTCACCATCTGCGGCCACGATCAGCAGGACCACGACGCCAACCGTGCCAAATTCCTCCACACCGCCTCTCTCCTCAACCTCACCTACAACAAGGAGAAGTGTGTGTTCAGCACAACCCGCTTAGCCATCCTCGGCTATGTGGTCCAGACCGGAGTTCTGGGGCCCGATCCCGACCGCATGCGCCCCCTCATGGAGCTCCCCCTCCCTCACTGCCCCAAGGCCCTCAAACGCTGCCTGGGATTCTTCTCCTACTACGCCCAGTGGGTCCCAAACTATGCGAACAAGGCCCGCCCACTTTCCCTTTACGGCCGAGGCACAACAGGCCTTCGCCCGTATCAGAGCTGATATAGCCAAGGCCGGGATGCACGCAGTAGACGAGACACTGCCCTTCCAAATAGAAAGCGACGCATCAGACGTCGCACTTGCCGCCACCCTCAATCAGGCAGGCAGACCCATGGCATTCTTTTCCCGCACCCTTCATGCCTCAGAAATTCGGCACTCGTCTGTCGAAAAAGAGGCCCAAGCTATCATTGAAGCTGTGCGGCATTGGAGGCATTACCTGGCCGGCAGGAGATTCACTCTCCTCACTGACTAACGGTCGGTAGCCTTCATGTTTAACAACACGCAGCGGGGCAAGATCAAAAACGATAAAATCTTGCGGTGGCGAATCGAGCTGTCGACCTATAATTACGAGATTTTGTATTGGCCCGGCAAACTCAACGAGCCCCCAGACATCCTATCCCGAGGTACATGTGCCACCGCACAAGTAGACCGACTCCGGGCCCTACACGACAGCCTTTGTCACCTGGGGGACACACAATTGTACCATCTTGTCAAGGCTCGCAATCTGCCCTACTCCATCGAGGAAGTACGGACAGTCACCAGGGACTGCCAGGTCTGTGCGGAGTGCAAGCCGCACTTCTACCGGCCGGACCGTGCGCGCCTGAAGGCCTCCCACCCCTTTGAACACCTCAGCATGGATTTCAAAGGGCCCCTCCCCTCCACCGACCGAAACACGTATATTCTCAGTGTGGTCGATGAGTACTCCAGATTCCCCTTCGCCATCCCATGCCCCGATATGACGTCTGCCACCATCATCAAAGCTCCAAACACAATCTTCGCCCTGTTCGGTTTCACCGCCTACATCCACAGTGACAGGGGATCCTCATTCATGAGCGATGAGCTGCGTCAGTTCCTGCTCAGCAGGGGTATCGCCTCCAGCAGGACGACCAGCTGGTTTCTGGAATTCCCCTTCTCATGGCTGCTTTGGTCACAGAAAATCGTTCATCACTGAGGATTAAGAACATTATTGTTTAATTCAAGGACTGGTGCTGTTCCTGGAAATCACAGCATTTTAAAAGAAAGGATAATTACGTAATCAAATCGGACAGGGAAACGGGCAGGTAGAGAGAGAGAACGGGACGGTATGGAGGGCCGTCCAACTGGCCCTACTGTCCAGGAACCTCCCAGCCTCTCGCTGGCAGGAGGTCCTCCCTGATGTACTACACTCCATCCGGTCACTACTGTGCACCGCTATGAATAACACACCCCATTAACTTCTTTTTGCCTTCCCCAGGAAGTCCACATCCGGGGTGTTGCTCCCCACTTGACTGGCAGCTCCAGGGCCGGTCCTGCTTCGTAGGCATGTCCGACTCCACAAGGCGGACCCGTTGGTGGATAAGGTGCACTTGCTCCATGCCAACCCCCAGTATGGCTATGTGGCGTACCCCAACGGCTGCCAAGATACTGTCTCCCTCAGGGACCTGGCACCAGCAGGTTCCACCCAGACACACTTCTCCGGCCAGGCGCCACCCTCCCTGGCGCTCCCAACATTAACCCCACCAGGACCATCCCTCCTTCCTCTGCCCACGCCAGAGGATGAAGAGGATTTCGGCATACTCCCAGATTCATCCAACATTTTTTTTTTTAAATTTAGAGTACCCAACTATTTTTTTCCAATTAAGGGGCAATTTAGCATGGCCAATCCACCTATCTTGCACATCTTTGGGTTGTGGGGGTGAAACCCACGCAGACACGGGGAGAATGTGCAAACTCCACACGGACAGTGACCCAGAGCCGGGATTCGAACCCGGGTCCTCAGCGCCGTAGGCAGCAATGCTAACCACTGTGCCACCGTGCTGCCCCCGATTCATCCAACATTAGGCCAGCATTGACATCGCCGCCACCGCTACGTCGCTCCCAGCGGAACGTCAAGGCATCAGACCGGTTGAATCTCTAACTGGCACCGGACTTTCAAAGGACATTTTTTTTTCTTTTCCCTGATAAAACACTGTACATAAATTCACTCCACCTCAGCCTGTGTAGCTGGGCCCTCTTTACCCTCGGCACCTGAAACTCTGAAATTGCTGACCCCAATTTCTGGAAAAAGGCCTTGGGGAGAAAGATCGGGTGGGGCTGGAAAACAAACAGGAATCTGGGCAGCACATTCACCTTTATTCCTGCACCCTCTCTGCCAACGTCAGGTGGAAAGTATCCCATCTCTTGTAAAGTTCGATGGGAAATCTGTTATCTCGGGGGTTTCCCTGACTGCTTCAGCCCAATGCCCTTCAACATCTTTTTTCTTCATTCATTTGGGATGGGGGCGTCGTTAGTTAAGCCAGCATTTTGCCCAACCCTAGTTGCCCTTCAGAAGGTGGTGGTGAGTTGCCTTCCTGAACCCGCTGCAGTCCATGCGGTGTAGGCATACCCACTGTGCTGTTAGGGAGGGAAGTCCAGGATTTTGACCCAACGACGGTGAAAGAACGGCCCACTCACCACCACATATCTCCCATTAGTGTACAGACGATACGAGTGATTGATAGACGATTTTATTGATCAGAATTACAGATCCTCGAGCCCTTCCATCAAAGCCCGAGTGAAACACCCGGCTCACCCATCCCCCCCACAATCTGGTCTGATCCCTAACGCGCAAGTGAGTGTCCTGCAAAAACACCACATCATGAGCGAAAACTCTCAACCTCTTCACTGAGCCACCTAATCCCCTTACATTCCAGTTGACCAACCAGATAGGGGATCTTCCAATCTCCCCTCCTCACGAAATCGGCCATTTCCACTGATGTGACCATCAATTAACTCGAGACATGAGTAGAAGTAAACCGTGGCTTTAATCAACTTAGAACAGTGCCTGCCTGCGACTGGACCAATACTGAGAACTGCCTACAGGTCGACTGCTCTTTATACCTCCCTTCAAGGGGAGGAGCCATGGGCGGAGCCCATACATGCCCCAACATGTTCCCCTATGGATAATGCCATACAATGGCCCACAGGAGAAGCCCACAAGGGCAACAGCATAGCACAGATACAAATACACAGGTGGATTATTGGTATAATACATTCACCACATCCACCGCAAGGGACTAGCCAGTAAATATTCAGAAAACAGGTCAAGGGTCCACTCAAGATGGCCGCCACATACCCCCTCAGAGTAAAACAAAATCAGTTCTGTAGTTTCATAAAGAAACTCCCCACAACCAGAAACAGATTTTATCAGTGAATATCAAAAACTACCTACAGGATATCACAACATCCATCCCAAGCCATAGATCTTATCCAATACAGTTAACTGACCCGAGTCCATGTTTTACAATGAAGGTATCCGCCTCCTCTGGTGTCTGGAATAAAAATCTTTGGACTCTTATGTGACCCGCAACTTTCCCAAATCGAACTCCTTTCTTACATAGAGCAGCCTGAACCTTATTAAAGGCTCGCTTCCTCTCCAGCTCTGCTCCCACATCTTGGTAAATCCTCATGAGATTACCCTCTCATTTCAACTCACGGTTTTCTTTGGCCCATTTCAGGACCCTCCCCTTCTCCCTAAAGCTGTGAAAGAGAACAATAAACGCTCACGGTGGCTCGTTTAGTCGAGACTTCTGCCGTAGTGTTAGGTGGGCCCTGTCCAGCTCCATGGGGACGCAGATCTGACCTCGCCCATCATTTTCTGAAACATTTGCGACGGGTATTCAGTGGGCTTCAGGCCTTCCACCCCCTCCGACAACCCTGCGATTCGGAGGTTCTACCTCCTTGACCGATTTTCTAGGTTGTAGACCTTGACCGTCGATCATTTGTTTAGACCGGCCACCACCACCATCTCAGCCTCCAACGCCACGAGCTGCTCACCTTGCGTGGCCAGGGCCTTCTCCACTCCCTCAAGCACCTGACCGTGTTTCCTTACTACTTTGACGGTCTCGTCGAGTTTCTTCTGAGTGCCTCCTCAATTGATTGCAGCAGCCTCTCTGACAACACTTTCCAATGCCTTTCAAAGTGCTTCTCAAACTCCCTTTCAATCACCCCCGAATGCATGTCTGCCGTTTCCAGGGAGGCCTTCGTCAACAAAGCTGCCTCCGCCATTTTGTTTGTTGATAGACTGCATGCGGCCTCCCATTCCATCAAAGAATTGTATTTTGTGGTATTTTTTCCTCCGTTCCCCCCCCCCCCCCCCCCCCCCCCCCCCGTTTAATCGATGACGGAATCCTATGCCAACGATCAGAGGTGTTTTTCTGTCAAAATGTCTTGGAAAATTGGGCAAAAGGGCTTAGAGATGCCTGGTGTGCGACAAGCCACCACCGGATGTCCAGCAAAGACATTTCTGTATTTCAGTTTTAAATTAATGATCAAACCTGACTGACTCCCGTGTTTGTGTGGGTTTCACCCCCACAATCCAAAGATGTGCAGGGTAGGCGGATTGGCCACGCTAAATTGCCCCTTAGGGGCAGCACGGTTGTGCAGTGGCTTAGCCCTGTCGCCTCACGGCGCCGAGGTCCCAGGTTCGATCCCAGCTCTGGGTCACTGTCCGTGTGGAGTTTGCACATTCTCCCTGTGTTTGTGTGGGTTTCACCTCCTGTGATGATCGGAATACCTTGCCCCTTTAAGAGGCTTGGCATTGCCCCTTTAAGAGGCTTTGAACCCTGGGGGACTCCGCCTCTGGCTACGCCCCCTGGGAAACAGTATTTAAGATGAGACTCCATTTTGCGAGCACACTTCTCTTGGATGCTGCCATTGTTCACTGCTTATTAAAGCTTTTGATTACTGACCTAACTTCCGCGTCGTAACCTCACCCCCACAACTCAAAGATGTGCAGGGTAGGTGGATTGGCCACGCTAAATTGCCCCTTAATTGGAAAAAATGAATTGGGTACTCTAAATTTAAAAAATAAATAAATAAATTGCCCCTTAATTGGAAAAATAATTGGGTACTCTAAATTATTTTTAAAATGTGTAAAAAAAAAAACCTGACTGACTCCCCAACCAGGGGAAACCTTCCCTCATTTCGATCCAAGCTCTTCATAATCGGAAAAGAGGCCATTGCCTCTATGTTTCACCATTTCTAACCCAGTAGAAACAATCTCGGTCTCTCCTTGCAGATCGTGACTCCCACCTTCTTCTGGGGCAACTCATCTTTGCCCAAGATTTTTATTCCAACGTTGGTTCTAGAAATTGTAGCTTTGCAGAAAATGCAGAGTAGGGTTAATATAATTGGATGTTTGAGGCACAGTAATTCTCTCCAAAGACTCAGGGTTTTGTCTCTTTTCCAAGATATCAGATTTAGATTCTGAAACCGCACAATCGATCATTGAGTCACAAACACTGGTTTCATTTGCCACTTGTTTGTCTAATTCGCTAATGCTGATTTGCTTCTTCATTAAAACCACTGCTTTGGGGCCAGGTTGAGATTACACTAACACTTCTCGCTCTTACACCTAACTCCCTACTGATTGCAAAACTGCTGAGTACCGACTGTGCAAGGGATTAAAGGCAGGAAATTCAAACCTGAATCTCAGGACTCTGTGTTGAACTAATGAATGTCACAAAATGTTGTTCTGTCAGCTTTGATCAATCTCTCGCTCCTTCCCTTCCTCTCAAATATCCTGAGCTCATTAACTCTCGCTCCATCAAACACAACTCAATGACCTGCATCCATCACTTACGCTCCACCAATGGCATTCCAAAAAGGAGACAATTATGGGATATCAGGGCCGGGTTGGAGAAACCCGGGGCGGGGGGGGGAATGCGAGAATTGTGCCACGCAGCCCCGACGCCGGCTCGCCGATTCTAGGGCGCCCGCGGGATCGCTGCCGCGCTGGTCGGGGGCCGTTGAAAGCGACCCCTCCGGCGACTCTCCGGGCCTCAACGGGCAGAGTGCCCGCTGAGTACGCTGAGTCCCAACGGCGTGGGTTACTCTGGTCCCACAGGGCAGAACCTGGTAGTTCTGTCTGCCTGGAGGTGGGACGAGGGGGATCCGACCCGGTGTGGGGGGGCGGGTTCCACAGTGGCCTGGCCCGTGATCGGGGCCTACCGTTCGGCGGGTGGGCTTGTTCCATGTTCCTCCGTGCCAGGCCCCTGTAGGGCTCTGCCATATTGCCTGGGGGCTGGCGCTGTGACGGGAACCCATGCGCATGTGCGAACTCGTGCTGGCCGTAGTGCACATGCGCGGACTCGCGCTGGCCATAGCATGCATGCGCGGACTCGCGCCGGCCGTGACGCGCTGGCTGGAGCAGTGAGAACACTCCAGCGCCGACCTAGCCCCCGAGGAAGGGGTGAATACCTGATAATCGAGGACCGTTTACACCGGAGTGGTTTGCACCGCTTTTCATGCCGGAGTCAGAACTTGGCTACGGGACTGGAGAACCCTGGCCCAGATGGAAAGATAATTGGTGGAAGCAAAGTATAGATCAGTCACTACCGAATTGATTGGTGAGACAGGGTGGAGTCACTGAATGGCCTCCTTTTGTTCCTGTGTTACAATCTCGAGGGGTGGAACAGCCTCTTCCTGTTCCCTGTGGAGGATGGTGCAGGTCATGAACTGCATCACCTCCATACTCCCAGAACACCTTGATCCACTGCAATTCACATACCACCGCAACCTGTCCACAGTAGGTGCCATTTCCCTGGCCCTACACTCATCCCCAGAGCATCTTGACAACAAGGACTCCTACATCAGACTCCTATTTATTGACTACAGCTCTGCCTTCAACACCATAATCTCAGCCAAGCTCATATCAAAGCTGCAAAACCTAGGACTTGGATCCTCGACTTTCTGGCCCACAGACCGCAATCAGTAAGCATAAACAACAATACCTCCTCCAAAACAGTCCTCAATACCGGGGCCCCGCAAGGCTGCGTACTTAGCCCCTTACTCTACTCCCTGTACACACCCGACTGCGTGGCAAAATTTGGTTCCAACTCCATCTACAAGTTTGCTGACGATACGACCATAGTGGGCCGGATCTCGAATAACGAGTCAGAATACAGGAGGGAGATAGAGAACCTAGTGGAGTGGTGCAGCGACATCAATCTCTCCCTCAATGCCAGCAAAACTAAAGAGTTGGTCATTGACTTCAGGAAGCAAGGTACTGTCAGCATCAACTGGGCCGAAGTGCAGATGGTTAGCAATTTCAAATTCCTAGGGGTGCACATCTCCAAAAATCTGACCTGGTCCACCCATGTCGATGCTACCACCAAGAAAGCACAGTGCCTATACTTCCTCAGGAAACTAAGGAAATTCGGCATGTCCACATTAACTCTTACCAACTTTTACAGATGCACCATAGAAAGCATCCTATCTGGCTGCATCACAGCCTGGTATGGCAACTGCTTGGCCCAGGACCGCATGTAACTTCAGAGAGTCATGAACACAGCCCAGTCCATCACACAAACCTGCCTCCCATCCACTGACTCCATCTACACCTCCCGCTGCCTGGGGAAAGCGGGCAGCATAATCAAAAATCCCTCCCACCCGGCTTTCTCACTCTTCCAACTTCTTCCATTGGGCAGGAGATACAAAAGTCTGAGAACACGCACGAACAGACTCAAAAACAGCTCCTTCCCCGCTGTTACCAGACTCCTAAACAACCCTCTTATGGATTGACCCATTAACACTACACCCCTGCATGCTTCATCCGATGCCGGTGTTTATGTAGTTACATTGTGTACCATGTGAAAAAAGGTTGCCCTATTATGTAATTTGGCGACTGGGGGCTTTTCACAGTAACTTCATTTGAAGCCTACTTGTGACAATTAGCGATTTTCATTTCATTTCATTTTCATGTACGTAATGATCTGTTGAGCTGCTCGCAGAAAAATACTTTTCACTGTACCTCGGTACAGGTGACAATAAACAAATCCAATCCAATGTGCTCTGTA
Organism: Scyliorhinus canicula; assembly: GCF_902713615.1. NCBI lineage: Eukaryota > Metazoa > Chordata > Chondrichthyes > Carcharhiniformes > Scyliorhinidae > Scyliorhinus > Scyliorhinus canicula. The sequence goes on from NC_052168.1 coordinate 18,541,873, forward strand.
TTAGACAGTTTTGGTGAGGCAAGACCTGTTTCATATCTGACGGGGAGCATGAAGAAAAATTCAAATGGGGAAAATGTTTAACAAAGAGTTTGCTGTTCACCCACTGACCTCATGTGTAGCCCTCTCACCCAATACTTCATGTACTTCATGACCTGCCTCCTTGATATCCCTGTGTATCACCATTTAATGTATTCCTGTGCACCCCAATATTCACACCTCACCATGCACTCCTCTATCTCCCTCTCAGATAACCCCACCCCCCCCCCCCCCATATTACCATCTGTCTGGGTAAGGTATGGATGGGTCTGGATTGGGTATGGATGTGTCTGGCTTGGGTATGGATGAGTCTGGGTTGGGTATGGATGCGTCTGGTTGGATCTGGGTTGGGTGTGCATGGGTCTGTGTTAGGTGTGGATGTGTCTGGATTGGGTATGGATGAGTCTGGGTTGGGCATGGATAGGTCAAGTTCAGTATGGATGGGTCTGGGTTGGGTATGGATGAGTTTGGGTTGGTATGGATGGGTCTGGGTTGGGTATGGATGGGTCTGGGTTGGGTATGGATGGGTCTGGGTTGAGTATGGATGGGTCTGGGTTGAGTATGGATGGGTCTGGGTTGGGTATGGATGGGTCTGGGTTGGTTATGGATGGGTCTGTGTTGGTTATGGATGGGTCTGGGTTGGTTATGGATGGGTCTGGGTTGGATATGAATGGGTCTCGGTTGGGTATGGATGGGTCTGGGTTGGGTATGGATGGGTCTGGGTTGGGTATGGATGGGTCTGGGTTGGGTATGGATGGGTCTGGGTTGGGTATGGATGGGTCTGGGTTGGGTATGGATGGGTCTGGGTTGGGTATGGATGGGTCTGGGTTGGGTATGGATGGGTCTGGGTTGGACATGGATGGGTCTAAGTTAGGTATGGATGGGTCTGGGTTGGATATGGATGAGTCTAGGTTGGGCTGGGTTAGATATGGATGGGTCTGGATTGGGTGCAGATGGGGCTGCGTTGAGTATGGATGGGTCTGGGTTGGGTATGGAAGGGTCTGGTTGGGTATGGATGGGTCTGGTTAGGGTATGGATGTGTCTGGTTGGGTATGGATGGGTCTGGTTGGGTGTAGATGGGTTTGGGTTGGGTATGGATGGGTCTGGTTGGATCTGGGTTGGGTATGGATGGGTCTGGGTTGGGTGTAGATGGGTCTGAGTTGGGTATGGATGGGTCTGGGTTGGGTATAGATGGGTCTAAGTTGGGTATGGATGGGTCTGGGTTGGGTATGGATGGGTCTTGGTTGGTATGGATGGGTCTGGTTGGGTATGGATGGATCTGCGTTGGTATGGATGGATCTGGTTTGGGACTGGGTTGGATATGGATGGGTCTGGGTTGGGTATGGATGTGTCTGGTTGGGTATGGATGGGTCTGGGTTGGGTGTAGGTGGGTCTGGGATGGGTATGGATGGGTCTGGGTTGGGTATGGAAGAGTCTCGTTGGGTATGGATGGGTCTGGTTTGGGTATGGATGTGTCTGGATGGGTATGGATGGGTCTGGTTGGGTATGGATGGGTCTGGGTTGGGTATGGATGGGTCTGGGTTGGGTATGGATGGGTCTGGGTTGGGAATGGATGGGTCTGGGTTGAGTATGGATGGGTCTGGGTTGAGTATGGATGGGTCCGGGTTGAGTATGGATGGGTCTGGGTTGGGTATGGGTTGAGTATGGATGGGTCTGGGTTTAGTATGGATGGATCTGGGTTGAGTATGGATGAGTCTGGGTTGGGTATGGATGAGTCTGGGTTGGGTATGGATGGGTCTGGGTTGGGTATGGATGAGTCTGGGTTGGGTATGGATGGGTCTGGGTAGGGTATGGTTGGGTCTGGGTTCGGTGTGGATGGGTCTGGGTTGGACATGGATGGGTCTAAGTTGGGTATAGATGGGTCTGGGTTGAGTATGGATGGGTCTGGGTTGGGTATGGATGGGTCTGGGTTGGTTATGGATGGGTCTGTGTTGGTTATGGATGGGTCTGGGTTGGTTATGGATGGGTCTGGGTTGGATATGAATGGGTCTCGGTTGGGTATGGATGGGTCTGGGTTGGGTATGGATGGGTCTGGGTTGGGTATGGATGGGTCTGGGTTGGGTATGGATGGGTCTGGGTTGGGTGTGGATGGGTCTGGGTTGGGTATGGATGGGTCTGGGTTGGGTATGGATGGGTCTGGGTTGGGTATGGATGGGTCTGGGTTGGACATGGATGGGTCTAAGTTAGGTATGGATGGGTCTGGGTTGGATATGGATGAGTCTAGGTTGGGCTGGGTTAGATATGGATGGGTCTGGATTGGGTGCAGATGGGGCTGCGTTGAGTATGGATGGGTCTGGGTTGGGTATGGAAGGGTCTGGTTGGGTATGGATGGGTCTGGTTAGGGTATGGATGTGTCTGGTTGGGTATAGATGGGTCTGGTTGGGTGTAGATGGGTTTGGGTTGGGTATGGATGGGTCTGGTTGGATCTGGGTTGGGTATGGATGGGTCTGGGTTGGGTGTAGATGGGTCTGAGTTGGGTATGGATGGGTCTGGGTTGGGTATGGATGGGTCTAAGTTGGGTATGGATGGGTCTGGGTTGGGTATGGATGGGTCTTGGTTGGTATGGATGGGTCTGGTTGGGTATGGATGGATCTGCGTTGGTATGGATGGATCTGGTTTGGGACTGGGTTGGATATGGATGGGTCTGGGTTGGGTATGGATGTGTCTGGTTGGGTATGGATGGGTCTGGGTTGGGTGTAGGTGGGTCTGAATGGGTATGGATGGGTCTAGGTTGGGTATGGAAGAGTCTCGTTGGGTATGGATGGGTCTGGTTTGGGTATGGATGTGTCTGGATGGGTATGGATGGGTCTGGTTGGGTATGGATGGGTCTGGGTTGGGTATGGATGGGTCTGGGTTGGGTATGGATGGGTCTGGGTTGGGAATGGATGGGTCTGGGTTGAGTATGGATGGGTCTGGGTTGAGTATGGATGGGTCTGGGTTGAGTATGGATGGGTCTGGGTTGGGTATGGGTTGAGTATGGATGGGTCTGGGTTTAGTATGGATGGATCTGGGTTGAGTATGGATGAGTCTGGGTTGGGTATGGATGAGTCTGGGTTGGGTATGGATGGGTCTGGGTTGGGTATGGATGAGTCTGGGTTGGGTATGGATGGGTCTGGGTAGGGTATGGTTGGGTCTGGGTTCGGTGTGGATGGGTCTGGGTTGGACATGGATGGGTCTAAGTTGGGTATAGATGGGTCTGGGTTGTGTCTGGATGGGTCTGGGTTGGGTATGGATGGGTCTGGGTTGGATATGGATGGGTCTGGGTTGGGTATTGATGGGTCTGGTTTGGGTCTGGGCTGGCTATGGATGGGTCTGGTTTGGGTATGGATGGATCTGGGTTGGGTGTGGATGGGTCTGGGTTGGGTATGGATGGGTCTGGGTTGGGTATGGATGTGTCTGGGTTGGGGATGGATGGGCCTGGGTTGGGGATGGATGGGGCTGCGTTGAGTATGGATGGCTCTGGGTTGAGTATGGATGGGTCTGGGTTGGGGATGGATGGGTCTGGGTTGGGTCTGGGTTGGGTATGGAAGGGTCTGGGTTGGGTATGGATGGGTCTGGGTTGTGTAGGGATGGGTCTATGTTGGGTATGGATGGGTCTGTGTTGGGTATGGATGGGTCTGGGGTGGGTGTGGATGGGTCTGGGTTGGGTGTAGATGGGTTTGGGTTGGGTATGGATGGGTCTGGTTGGATCTGGGTTGGGTATGGATGGGTCTGGGTTGGGTGTAGATGGGTCTGAGTTGGGCATGGATGGGTCTGGGTTGGGTATGGATGGGTCTAAGTTGGGTATGGATGGGTCTGGGTTGGGTATGGATGGGTCTTGGTTGGTATGGATGGGGTCTTGGTTGGTATGGATGGATCTGCGTTGGTATGGATGGATCTGGTTTGGGACTGGGTTGGATATGGATGGGTCTGGGTTGGGTATGGATGTGTCTGGTTGGGTATGGATGGGTCTGGGTTGGGTGTAGGTGGGTCTGAATGGGTATGGATGGGTCTAGGTTGGGTATGGAAGTGTCTCGTTGGGTATGGATGGGTCTGGTTTTGGGTATGGATGTGTCTGGATGGGTATGGATGGGTCTGGTTGGGTATGGATGGGTCTGGGTTGGGTATGGATGGGTCTGGGTTGGGTATGGATGGGTCTGGGTTGGGAATGGATGGGTCTGGGTTGAGTATGGATGGGTCTGGGTTGAGTATGGATGGGTCTGGGTTGAGTATGGATGGGTCTGGGTTGGGTATGGGTTGAGTATGGATGGGTCTGGTTTAGTATGGATGGATCTGGGTTGAGTATGGATGAGTCTGGGTTGGGTATGGATGAGTCTGGGTTGGGTATGGAGTGGTCTGGGTTGGGTATGGATGAGTCTGGGTTGGGTATGGATGGGTCCTGGGTAGGGTATGGTTGGGTCTGGGTTCGGTGTGGATGGGTCTGGGTTGGACATGGATGGGTCTAAGTTGGGTATAGATGGGTCTGGGCTGTGTCTGGATGGGTCTGGGTTGGGTATGGATGGGTCTGGGTGGGTATGGATGGGTCGGGGTTGGGTATG